>NW_006204238.1:531145-590740 GCF_000334495.1 Tupaia belangeri chinensis | reverse complement strand
AAAAAAAAAAAGAAAGATACAGGAAATGATGCTAACGGAGCCTTTAACAGGCTAATCTACATCGTGAACTTCAGAGAATAAAACATTGTAGGCCCAATTTTCCTTAGTTATTTAACTTTTGACCTCAGAGATGCCTTCCCTTGTTATTTTCATCAGAGTATCTCATAAGACTAGTGTTAATTTACCTACAGGTACTGAATTAGACCTTGATCAATTAGGCCCCTGACAGAGATGACTGCTCTCCTATATAGCACTTAGAAAATTGCTCACATTTGCTGTTGATATAAACAAAAAACTCCATTTGATTTAGCAACATCAACAAAGTACAGCCTCCCATTTGCATGATGTATTTTTTCAACAGTAACAAAATAAAAAATAGAGAATAATGTTGGTAGGTAATATACATATTACTCTTGATGTTTTTAGAATATGGTTAGGTAGCTTAGGAACCTCCTCCTTCTACTTCAGTTTGGTATATATTGTGTAATTACTTTTTTGGAAATTTGCAAATGTTGTGAGATTAATCCAGGTAGGTGAAATAATACTATCTCCTAAGTTTTTTTAACTACTTCAGGGCAACTGTTATGAAAATGCCATTTTGAGAAAATACCTTGGAAACTAGAAACACCCAAAAGTGAATATCTTTTTCTCAAAAACTTCTAAGCAAGTGGATTATCTACATTTTGTCAGTACTTCAAATATTTTAGAGAAAATGAGAAATACAGAATGGAATCAAAAATTTGAAAATAGTTTGCAGAGTTATTAGAGGAAAAAAGTGAGGAAAATGTCTTTTTAAAATACATTTTATAAGACTTTATATATTTCAAAATAGATGTCTTATGTAAATATGGACCTTATAGAATGAATCTTATCTCACTTTATATAGCGATAAACATTGTTCAACATCTTTTGATAACATTACATGATTTGGGTTTCCTGACAGGTTAAATAAACACCCATTTAAGAAGCAAAATGCACAAGAATGGGGGGGGATTTATAAAAATGGTTTCTTGTGTAAAATCTCCTATTCTTTCAAGGTAAAAATATTTTGTGAAACAGAGTATGTTTTCTCAGAAGCAGTGGTTTGTCCTCTTCTACCCAGATGGTACTAGCAAGGTCTGCTTAATCCTAGGGAAAATGATGTTTTATCTTTGATGTCGGCAAGTTGTTGTTATCTCAAAGTGGAAACAAATGGAGGGCTCAAGAACATTATTTTATTAAATTTTATTTTCTACTGAGGTATATAAAATAATAGCAGAGTTATGAAAACTAAAGATGTTTTACAATTACATTTTGCAACTTAAAAATGGTGAACTCCACAGTCATTTAGGAAATAGAATGAATAGTCAGCTCTGATGAAAAACTTTATTTTTTCATATAGGGAATCATTTAAAAAGGGGTTCTCCAGTGTATGACAAGATCACCTACTTGATCGATCATCTATCTATATATCATTTATTGTGCATGATTTTAGAATTTCAGTGCCTAAATTGTATTATTATTCTGCTCTATTTTTATCTAGTGTCTTCTAGTTACAGAAATTATATCTAAGTATACTAAATAAAGGATTTAATATTAATATCATGTAGAAGACTCTGAGTAATATCCTTTGGAGAGCTAATTGATTCAAAGTCATTGTCAAAAACTGCTATAGGAAGCAGAAGATGTTAATTCCTGCACCCAAGTCAGCATTTAACTAAGAAGTGCTTATTCTCTGTGGCAGTGTATGTTGGATCACATTTATTTTGACTTTTTCAGACTTAATCTCATTTGGAAAGCTAATGATTCATCAAATAACAGTCAAAATATATAAGTCCTCAGAGGGTAATTAAAAGTTGGATATATTACATATAAATGTTGTATTAACAGTATATTTTAAAGACACAGATACAAGAAATCAAACTGTAGTCAACTCCAAAAGAATTCTGCTGTTTAATGACTTAAAATTAACTTAATGTTTTATGCTTTACACATTTTATAAAGGAGACTCAGAATCTTTGTTCTTTCAGGTATTTGAAAGCAATTTTATGAGGCAGTATAGAGTACTTCTTTTTGTTTTGTCTTTTCTCTGAAGTGCTCAAAAATAACACACATTCGCTCTTTTCCCCACCCAGCTCTTTCCTGACATTCTGCTATGGGGAGACCTTACACTGACAGGTACTATTGTCACTTTTCCCAGAGGCTGTCACTTCAACTACCTGATTTTAATGGCTTCTGCCTAATGCGGCTCAGAGAAATGTGTCTATGAATACAGGAATTATACTGTAGACCAAAGACTTCACAGACAATACACAAATATATTGCACACCTGCTGCATTCCCAGGACTCCAGGGAACGTCATATGATCAAACCTGTGCTGTACTGCAGTGAACAGCATTCTTTATTAGCTCATTTACTAGTGACTATTTTACCCCAATATATTATGTACCTTTTATAAATTGCATACTTTTACCATATATTACTAATGTAGTTTTTAGAAAACATCCCGAAGATAATATATTAAAAAGTTAAAACTAACATAAATTAAATAACATTTTAAGTGTTCTTTATTGTTATGAGATTATTTATTTTTTTTCATGAGCAAAGAAAATTAAATGACAGACAGACATCTACCCCTGGCCTAAGCCAGCGCTGGATCATGGGCAGACATGCTTAGTATACTCAGAGAGGTCTTCGTATGCAAACCCAGCATCTTCCTATATCTTCAGAGGTTTTAGATTTACTGCTGTACCACTACCCATGCCACAAAATATTCTTAATTTTAATTATTAATCTAAAAAATCTACAGTGAGGATCAGCGCCATGGCCTAGTGGTTAAGAAAGCTGGATCCCATATGGCTGAGTATGGTTTGAAATCCTGGACCCTGGGGCTTGAAAAGGCATGCCTGACACAAATGTGTGCCTCGAATTCTGACAGGATGCAGAAATGGAAAAGGGATTGTGATATGACCATGCCACATTGGGGACTGCCTCTCCTCTTTGTCTTTCTGTCTCTCTGTTCTCGGTGAGCACATGCACTCTCTGGCAATTAAAAAATGTGCAATGACAAAGCAAAGTAACTGTAACTAAAACTGTTTCAAATTTTTGAAGTTTTGATTTAATATTTTGTGACAAGATGATTGGAAATCCCAGTTCCACACTGTGTTTATTTCTAAGCTTCATTTTAATACCTCACGTATCTACCTGAAAAATTATTTCTTAAATATACACAGATAGAAAAGGCTGTATATCATTGGCAGAATTTACTAAAATAAGGCATTCATTTTATTCAATTATAAAAACCCTATAACTCTTTTTGGAAATATGGCAATAAGTTTTCAACTTCCCTTCTCTCAATTTTTCTTGCAAGTTTACTGTACTACTGACAAACATTTTTATTTCTGTAAGAGGCTTTTGAAAACCATTAAAACTTTCCATTTAAAAAGTTCAAAAAGTCTACTTTTGGGCTCTTTTACAATGTTTATTTGTGAGATCTAGAAATGACTCACTTTCATTATTCAAACTAAAAATTTTTAAATATTTTTATGATAATCTTTCCCTCCATTACAGTTTTCTTCTGTCTATTCTTGTTAAAAAATACCTTTAAAAGAAGAGGTTAAGTTGTTTATTAAAATTATTCTTGCAAAGTGAAAGAAACCTGACTTAAAATGGCTGCATTTTTTATAATTCCATTTGCATATCATTCCTGAAAAGGCAAACTATGTGGTAGAACAGGATCAGTGGCTGTAAAGAATAGAGCGTGGGAAAGAAATACATGTAAACGGGATACACATTAAAAAGTTTGGTTGGTGGAATTGTTTTTTATGAGACTACAGTTGTGGATATGTAACCCTGCTTTTTATCAGAACTATGAGTGAACCTAACAGAGTAGAAACTTAAAACTCAACCCAAATGTCAAGAATCTCAGAATAAAAGGCCAATAGCAAACCATGAGGTTGGATGACACAAGCTCATTGAACAAGTAGAGATAAGGCAGGCCGGGCTATGGAACTTTGGAAACCATTGCTTTGACTGGCTTTCATGAGGCTAAAGACAAAGAGAACTGGATGCAAGCACTGTACTCTATTTGGTAAATTCACTCCTCACTGGGGCATTTCTTAGCAATTCTGAAACTACATGTGTACTGAGGTTGAACAAATAGGTAAATAAATGTAGATAGCAGTAGTTAAATTTTTCATGTCTAGGGAGCAAATTATAAATAAACAAGGATAGACTTGAATAAACCCTGCGATGCTGGTCTAGAGTCATAGATAACAGTATGAGCTCATGTTTATTTTATAGATGTATACAGATAATAAACACAGAAATAAATATTATGTGTATATACAAAGGATAGGACATACATATATTTTCTAGCTGTAATCCTCTGAGAGATTTTAGCAGTGGCATCTCTGTAGCAAAGAGCACGCCTAACTACTTATCTTCTTTTATAAAGCACACGCTATAATATCAGTAAGCAATGGTTCCTGGAGAAATAGTTGATTCTGGAGTTGGGGCAGGAAAAGTATAAGATGAGACTTGGAACACATCTAAATGATACAGGAGCCAACCTGGGAACGTTCTTGATGGCTAAAATTAGAACAATCTGATTATTGCAATAAATGGCAATGCTAAATAAATGGATTATTATCCAAATATTACATAAGACATTCATAGGTGAATATTGTTATAAATTTGGTTGATCCTTGGATAACACAGGAGTGAAGAAGACCGACCTCCATCACAGTCAAAAATTCATGTAGATCATTGAAAACTACTTTTAAAAAATAACTTTATATCTTTCTTTTATAAATGAGAGAGTGAGAAAAGCAATATTTTCAACAGGATCTTCATGCTGCAATCCACCCTCAGTTTCAGCCAGTCCCAGATCCTCTGCATGTGCACACTCAGCTTGTTCATGGATGTCCCTGGATGCAAACTAGGAACCTTCCCGCATGGGTCAGGTTCACAGAGCACTGCATTACCTCTGTGTGACTGACCTCTTCATTATCCCAAACCTGAACTGGCTAATAACCTACAGTTGACCAGACATACAGATAACATAAATAGCTGATTAACACACATTTTGTCTGTGCTATGTATCATAAGCAGTAAAGTAAGCTAGAGAAAATAAAATGTTATTAGAAAGTTATAAAGAAGAGAAAACACAGTTACAGTACTGCACTGTATTTTCGAATAAATGTATTGAAAAATTTCTATATATAAGTTGGTCCTGTTGTTCAAAGTCAGCTGTAAATAATTGAATAATTAAATAGGGGAGAAGGGCCAAGTTTTACTTCCTTCAAAATTATTCTAGATAATGGATGTAGAAGAAATAAGTGGAAAATATCAATTAGAATATCACAGCAATAATTGCTGCTCCATGCTAAAACCCATGAATGAATCCCAAAATTAATAATTTTCTATCACAGCAATAATTGCTGCTCCATGCTAAAGCCCATGAATGAATTCCAAAATGAATAATTTTATTTTTTCTTTTTTCCTTTTTTAGGTTTTTGTCATAGGGTGTGTGTGCTCACTAGAGAGAGTGAGACAGTGAGAGGAAAAGGGGGGATGGTCATGCTGCAATTTTTCCCCTCCATTCTCTTCTTGGAATTTTTGGCGTACATGCCCAGGCACCTAGCATGATTTTCATGCTCAGGTCTGGGACTCAACCACAGTCAGCCATGGGTGAACTTAGTGCCTTAACCACCATACCACCTGCTGGCTCCAATTAGTGATGAAATTTTAAGGAGAATGAGAATATTTGAGTGACTATAAAGTATCTCTCCCTATTATTTATTAATTAGCATGTGGTTTTGATACATATCCATGTATTCAATACTCCTCCCACCAGGGTTGGAGTTTAATCTCTCTTCCTTGAGTATGAAATGGATCCAGTGACTCATTCCTAATGAATATAGTTAAGGAAATAAAAAAAAATAGTAACTTTGCAATGAAGAATCTTGGCAGACACTTCCTTAACCAAATAATCAAGATTAGCATTACTAATCACAAGTCATGTTGATATAATGCATCCTTTGATATAATTTGAAGAAGTACTTCACAATATTCCATACTTGCAGTCTAATCACAAGAAAAATATCAGATCAACATAAATCAAGGGGCACACTACAAATACCAGATGGGACTCTTCAAAAGTGCCATGATGGGGGACCAGCAGTTAGCGTAATGGCTATGTCACTGAACTCCCATGTAGTTGATCACAGTTTGAGTCCCAGACCCAGTGGCTTAAACTCACGGCAGGCACGTGTGCGTGCGTGCCCAAGATCCCCAGAAGAGAATGGAGGAGAAGGGATTGCAGTGTGGCCATCCCTCCTAGGGGATGGTTTCTCTCACTTTCTATCTCTTTGTCTCTCTCTGTCTTTCTGGCAAGTGCACGTGCCCGTGCCCTATACCCTTTATCAAAAAAAACAAAAAAAAAAAAAAAAAAAAAAACGTGTCATGAGGGAAGAAAAGCTGAGAAACTGTCACAGATTGGAGAGTTAATGGAGCCCAAGCTCAGGGCTTGGGTGGATGTTTGCTGCCCTCTATACTTCCACCCCTGATGATAGTATCTGAGAAATGTTGGAACAAAAAGAGTCTGAAGAAAGCAATCTGAAAAACTTCATTAAAAAGCATATTTAGAGGAACCAGCAGATAGCATGGGGGTTAAGGCAGTTGGGTTCTATGTGGGCGGCCAACTGAATACTTTGAGTCCCAGACCCTGGTGGCTTGAAAAATATGCTGGTGCATGTTTGTGTGCCCAAAATCCTGAGAGGATAATGGAAGAGAAAGGACTGTGACATGGCTATCCCCCTTAAGGATAGATTTCTCACTTTCCCTCTCTCTCTCTCTCTGATGAGTACACACCCTATAGCAAAAACTAAAATAATAATAATAATACAATAATAATAATAAAATAAAGTATATTTAGAGGCTTTACAAAGGTAAGGGAGTGAAAACAGATGCAGTGGAAATATACTTTGAAATACATGGGTACTTCAGAAAGTTTCTGGACAAATGGAATTAAATTTTGACTTTATTTTGGTGTAAAATTTTAACTACATCCACAATTTTTTTCATAAGACATATTTTCCATGAGCTCTCTAAAGACCCCTTGCAGAGAGTGAATACTAATCTCTGATCAGTTCAATATTTTTGGTTTATTATTTCCCAAGATTATTACTGTCAATTACTAAAAGTAGAACATTTATAAATGTGATGTAAAGTGTGGCTGCAAATAAGAAGCTGATACATTCCCAGTCCATTCAAGAACTTTTCTTGGTTTAAAATATCATGAAGTAGAAATAGAACTTGACTAACTCCAGGCACAATTATTTATATATTTATTGACAAAAATGGCACATACTGACTGCTTTTTTCTGAGTGGCTTATTCTTGATGAATAGCTTCCTGTGTTAAATTGAGTTGAATCCTCATGGATGAATGAACTAAAATTATTTTTAAGCTTGGAAGCTTTTTAATTGTCTGTATAACCATATAGCGTAATTGATGCTGTATATTTAAAAAATAACCAACTTGAACTCACTGAGTGTTTTTTTTTTTTCTTCTGTATCATAAAACCAATTGATTATTTGGGAAAATAAATTTGAATAGCCATACATATGACGATCAGAAAGGTAATGCCTATGTTTCTAGACACAAAAGATCCAGTCATTTCATCAGTTCTAAATGCTACAGTATCAATGATAGCACTGGAAGTAGCATCATTTGTATGATGTGGTCTTTTTTCATATGCATATATTTAAGTTCTAATTGTGTTGTCTTCACAGCATCATCATGAGAAATAAGTACCATTCTTCCCCAGCTAGAATTTGCCTTTCTTCTTAGTTACTTGAAAACATTTTGTGAAACCACTCATGTGACACATGTGATATATTCCTTTAGATCATAGTTGTACATGTATTTGTGTCCCACCTTTTATACTTTTCAGATGTAATAAAAATTTCTTTAAAAGTTTATTATTAGAGGAGCTGGCCCTGTGGCCTAGTGGTTAAGGGAGCTGCATCTCACATGGCCAACTGTGATTTGATTCCCAGCCCTACCCTCTTGAAAAACATACTGGGAGCATGTGCATGTAGACCCCAAATCCCAACAGGATGGAGAATTGGAGGGGAGGGGATTGTGACATGACCAAGTCCCACTGGGATGTTGCTTTCTCCCTGTGTCTTTCCCTTTCTTTTTGTTTCACTGTCTGTTTCTGGCAAGTGCATGTGTCCTTTGGCAATTAAAAATTAATATTATAATTATTACAAAATAATAAATGTAATACTTTTTTACATTATGGAAATATACATATATTTTAAAATATCTTTGCATTCCTCAGCTCCCCTAGGATTCTGACTAAGGAGGTCTCACTAAGAATCTACTGAATAAGAGAATTAATTAATTTGTACCCCTTTATCAATAAACTTTATCCTCAGATAGAGTAATTCATTCTACTGAAAAAGCAGAATTGAGAATCTTCTTTCAGAATGCCGAATCACCCCACTTATTTAGCCAGCTGACAAATTCAACATAAAATACAATGAAAAAAGTGGAAATGAGATTTCTATATAGATTAATATTAAATTGATTGAATAGGTCTTTAGTAACTTACCACTTTGTGAATGTGGGATAGAAAGATTGTGTCATCTCTTTACCATGGCAGCTGCAAAATTTAATTGTACAAATAACTCACGCTTGATGTGCTGTGCTATCTTTATTCATGTGTTGTAAATCAAGAAAACATCCAACTTGGTTATTTGTAAGACAGATATCCAAATTATATAACCATAAAACAATTTTAATAGCTTTTAATTTCATTTTAGCAAAATTCTGGAGAGCATGTACCTATACTATTCAAAATTTATTGTGATAGTTTCCTTCATATTTCTCATTATTGGGAAAATATAGGATCACCTTAGAAGAGGTCAACGAAATTGTTTACTGTGCATGTCATTCTTTGGCTTCTTGTAACTAAGGCCAGCATACAGACTTCCATAAAGGTACAGTATAAAGTCTACTGCTGGTATAAACTTTTCATTCAAAAGGTTTCTTTTATTTTAAAATGTCCCGTTATATAGCCCATCCATTTATTAGTGGTTTATGTAGCATTTAGAACAACTAGAAATACAAGACTCATGAAAGTTAAGAAAAGCCATGAGGCAGAAAAGAGGATTGAATGAATAACCTAAAAGGCAGACAGTATGAATACTAACTAGAAAAATGTCTACCCTTCAAATTTGAAGACAACTGAAAAGACCCTTCTGTGGAATAATACCCTTTTGCAGTATACCATGGACCAGCATAAAATAAAACAATATTTATAAAATGCTAATTCAAAAAGATTTTGTCTAATTTAATCTGTAAGTTATTTAATGCCTCACTCCCTAGCATTTTCACATAAAACTATTAATAGAAACTTAACAATAATATACCATCTATGCCTAATAATTTGCTCATTTTCAAAGATAGGATCTGTTCTTATCATTTTTTTGTCAAAGTTGACCCACCAAATTAAAAGTTTAGAATTGGGACCAACAGATAGCGTAATGGTTACATCGTTGGACTTCCATATGACCAAATGCAGTTCAAATCCCAGACCTGGCAACTTAAAATTTATACCGGGCATGTGTGCATGTGTACCCAAAATCCCGAGAAGAGAATAAAAGAGATGGGATTGCGGTGTGGCCTTTCCCTCCAGGGGTGTGATTTATTGCTTCTTGTCTCCCTGTCTTTCTCAGTCTCTCTAGTGAGTGCATGTGCTCCATAGCAAAATTCTCTCCTAATAAAAAGTTCAAGCTCATTCAATTTGTATTGTTTAAGCTTTGGACCACCTAATTGGTTTTCTATGTCTAGATGTAACTTATATTGTATCTCTGTGTTGTGACAAATGACCTTTATCAAAAAAAAAGGGGGGGGGTAGAGGCAATTCATTTAAGGGACACAAAAAATGGAGGATTGTCTGTTGATGATAACGTGTATGATAATAACTTTAACTGAGCTGGCATGCAATGTATTTATGCTGGGAAAATTCATTTTATAAGCTCTTGTGATGTACAGTGATTGACTGCAGAAAATAAATTTTAAAATAAAATTAAAAAAATAAATGAGTAAATAAAAGGTAATGAACATATCCTAAGTTTTAAGTTTTAAAGCAAAAATAAGCACCAACTTAAATATATGAATTGGAATATGGGAAAACGGGTTCTACTGGAGAGTGATGGGGTGTGAATGCAATTCTTAGGAATACAAATGTAGTTAAAGTCTTTCCAGGATCTTTTGAAACAGTCATTCTACTAAGCTCAGTAACCCAGGGAAGAGTATTCCAGTGAATGACATAGGAGTATACCTTATGCCTTTATTCGATACATTTAGATTTTTGTTGGTTTTGAAAAATGTTTAGGGGGACTGAAAAAATTAAATTAAGATATTCGCCAAAGAAAGTAATACTATCAGCTGCTTAAAATCCAATATCCCAGTGTGATAATTATTCACAGGAGGAAAATTTACCATTTGCATTCTGTATAAACTCAATGAAATTATTTGCTAAGGGTTACAGAACAAGTAAGCAGCAATAAAAGATAATTCTACCTTGAGAATCATTAGCAGATTTCCGTGTTCAATAACACTTTCACAAATGTTGTAAAGCTACAACACTTAAGATTGTAGGGATGTCTGTGAAAACTTAATAAAAGAAAATGATTGATAGCTGTTGAGGATATATTTCTTGGATTACTTATATGCAGTAATACTGGTAGTGGTTGTAGTAGCCATTGATAACAGCAGCAATAGTGGAGAGTAGAGGTAGAGGAAGAAGAGTATGACCATGTACTAGGTACTGCACTAATGTACTGAGCACAGCATAAACATTATCTCATTCAATGCCCACAAAATATTTCATTTCAAAACTAGAAGAAATGTCAGAGTATTAAGAAACTTGAATCTTGAAGGCCCTAAAGTATATCCTTTACCTTACCTACCATACAAAAATAACAATAACAAAAAAGACAGAAGCATAAGTTACATGGTGGTCAATATTTTTTTTAATTGGTAAAGCTGTATAGAAGAATGCTACTCGTATCTTTGACAAGTGGCTTCCAATAATTTAAATGAGATGAATCTATCCTGGAGGAAGAGTAGGGTGTATGTTCCTTAAGGCAGCTCACTCTAAAGAGGAAGAAAATCTGAGTGGGTTGATCCCTATCCACTTACAAGACAAGCTGTTGATTCTACTTTCCTGGGGCAGAGGGAACATGGGATTGGAGGTAGGTCAGGAGTACAATACTAATGAGCTTCAGAAGTATAGAAGAAATGTCCTCCATAACCTCCAAATTCTTCAGATTGTTGTTCTTGTTGCTTGCTTGCTTGTTTAGTCCACTGGGCTTAATCATTAAGTTATTGTCCAATATGTTGTGATAACTCTCTCCATGTAAGAGGCTGATAATCTGTCAGAGTCCTGCTCCCCTTATAATAATTTCTATCTTCAAGATTTGAACTATGTCTTTGAGGTCACTAATTGAGTGTTGAGATTTTGCCTCCAGAGGGCAGTAAGCTTACACCCTTTCTCAGAAGGTCAGATACTCTACCACATGATACATCGAAAGAAAAACATTGCTTATCTCATTATATTATATTATCATGATCTATTCCTTCAGAGATGTAGATTAGATTTTCCATTATCTCTTGAATCCTAGTCTATTTTCATCCATCAAGCTAGATATATTTGGAGCAAATCTCCCTATGTATTAACCTGGTAATGAGAGAAAATAATGCATTTTGAGGATAAGAGACGAACAGCTCTGAGTGGTTAAGAGCACATTGGTGAAGGGCTAAATGGGAAAGAAATGCCTAAATCTGGTTGTTGGCCATAGCAGATGTTTCCTTGTAGAAGCACTGCCCAGACCAAATGTCACACTGTTTACAAATTCCAATACATTTTCTTTAAAGGACAAGGTCAGTTTTGCCACTAAGGCATTAAAAAGTTTGACTATAATCACACTTTAATCTGCTTCCTTATTTTGAAAAGTGGCAATTTGGTCCTTTTTCAAGACCACATTTTGTTTGTACGTCTTGTTTACTTTAAGATCTAGCAAGTAACACGTCATGCAAATCAGATTTAATTTAATCTCTGCTTGGCTTCCTTAATTAAAATAGAGAGGATGAATTCTCTTACATTGCCTATAAATACATCTTTCCTAAATAGAACATTTATAAAAGTGCTGAGTATGTATGAGTGATGAAGTCTATTCAAATTTGAAATCATAAGCTCTTCATCCATTGACTCATCTGAGGCAATATCTTCAAATGTCTATTAAATTTTAAAGGAATGAACTGTCCTTATGGGACACTCCTATTATAGGTTCAATTTTATCCAAACAAGTATACAAAATAATGTCTAAGTGTAGAAGAAAAATATTTTCCCTTAACACCTACTTTTGCAATTCCTTCCATACTTACTATGGAATCATTGATGGTTTCTTTAATGGATCTTTCAAGCTCAATAGTCAAGGAAAGAGATGACAAAATACTAACCTTGAATTCATTTCCTTTTTTTTTTTGTGGCAGAATATGAAGCAATTTTCCTTAATATTACATATAGCTAAGGAATGTAGAAAAATAGGAATTAGAATCTAATATTTCAAGATGAAATATATGGATGTTTGAGTATTCTTATAATTGCTGATATGGTATTTCATAGCATACTTATGCCATTAAGTGCATTTTTTAAAAGAGAGAGAAAAAAATCTCTGACTATTTCTATACCACAGCCGTTAAGGTAACTGGATAACACTTGGCTGACTCCAGTTTGTATACTAGTCCTGGAGGCTTTAAAAAGAGATTGGGCGCATGGGTGTGTATGACCAAAATCCTTGTGGAAAGAAAGACTGAATAATAGAACCGCAGCATGACCAGACTTCAATGGGGTTGGTAGGAGTACTTTCTCTGTCTCTCTCTGGTGTACAAATGTGACTTACAGTAATAAAAAAGTAAAAGAAAAGAAAAATATTTGATAACAAGTTCAAGAAACTGAGTTTGAAGTGCTCCTTGGACATCACTGTGGAGATTTCCAGTAAGCAGTTAAAAATCTGGGTCATGTGTTCAGTGAAGAAGACCAAAATACAAATATAGATTTAAGAAATATATATTTTTATTTAATATGTGAAACATAACTGGTAGAGTTACCCTACTCATTGGTGATATAGCTTCGATAGAGAAAGTAAAATAAGGCAAGATGATGAACATGGAGACTGGTAAAATAATTAGGTTTTAGAAGAAGGAGTCATCAAAGAATTCTGAGAGGTTTAGAAATAACTGGGAATGAGTATTCTAGACAACTTTCAAAAACTATAGATTACATACACTATTGGACATCTTTCTGTTAGCATTTAATTTAGATAAAGTGCTGTGAAAGTATTCCAAAATAAAAAGAAATGAACAGCTATTTGGATCTATTTTATTATCTATATTAATAGTGACTTGGGCTATAGATGATTTCTCAGAAGTGATGGTTTACAGTATGCTTTTGTCATCAGTATTCATGCATCTTTTTTTCTGCCTTAATCACGCTACATTTAGGGGCTTTCATATGCTGTTGATAGCTTACAGGGTGACTCAAAGAGGTGTCTAGGAGTCAGTGTCCATACATTGGTAGATTTGTCTCTTGTCCGTAGGTGTGGATTATTTTATTCACAAGGATGATTATCATATACTGTTTCTTTTCAACTTCTTACATACTTTTAGTCATAAATTAACTTCTAAGGTACCAATTTACCAAATGACAACTAGGTCAGTATTGGACAAACCTGGGCCCTGTGAATTTAGAGTAATTAAGCACCTTCCTTTTCACTAAAGGACATAGAAGCCCAGTTCCAATCAATAGAAAATGCTGCTCTCAGAAAAAAGAAAGAAAAAAATTTCTAACTTCATGCATTGGCTATGTTTATTACTCATAAACAAAAATAAACAAGATGACTACTTAATCTCAGTGAATCTACCCACTATGGATTCAAAGTTTGTAATGCTATTCACACATCACCATAGTCCTTATTATTGCATGTATCATATATTATTTGATTAAGAACACAAGTAAAAGGCACTTTGGAGAATTTAAAAACTTGGGGGTTATATGCTGTTTGTATTTGTTTAACATCTAATTTTTGTAACATTGACTTTAACCACTTCTAATTTAGTCATTGGCTACATCTTCATTAATAGGGCAAGAAGAAAATATCTCACATTATCAATTAGAAAACTGAAGCTTGAAAAGTTTAATAAGTTCCATTTACACAGTGAATTCTCTGCCTCATTTGATTTTCTGTTGCACTTAGCACAGTACCTGGATGTCAGCCAGCAAGTCCAATAGGAAGCTGGAAAATAAATGAAATATCCATGATTAGCCACATGAATTTACACAGTCATAAATGTGCAGCAAGAATGAAACTTCAGGTTCTAATATTTATGGAATTTAATTCATGCATGTGTTTGATTCTGACCTCAAAAAACATGAAAAACTTCTTTTAATGCTATTTTTTAAAGTCTTAATAGAGACATCATAATTTGATTATTATTTTATGTAATCCTATAAGCAAGAAGAGAAATGTTTAAATAAAAACTTTATCTTAAGATCAGGAAATACAATATACATGTAATCAATTCACCAAATTTGTATAAAAAATGTTCATCTTTTAAAAGAGAGTATGAAAATATTTTATCACTGTTCTAAGAAGTGGAAACTATAATAAAGGTTAGTTCTTTTAAGTTATAGAAAAAATAAAAAAGAATGAATATTTTAGCTACAAAATCCTTAATTCTGGCTTTTTGAAGACCACAACTGGATTCCTGAATTTCTGGCAATATGTATTTTCACAAACAACTTAATTCCCCATTGACACAATGGGTTTTACTAAACTCATCTGCTCTTTCAGTTAAATAAATGTCCTTAAAACCCTGTTGTTCATTGGTCAACAACAACAAAAACCTGTTCAGTTCCTGAGTTTATTATGAAAACATAATGTACTTTTATCCTTTTCTTGTCAACAGCATACTTTGGTATTTTGACAGTGGAAAGAAAATGAATTGCATTAGATTGTAATCAACATCATTCTAGAAATTTTCTACTTTGGGCATAATATATATAGTTTTCCTGGAATACAAAAAGAGCTCTCCATGATGTAAGTACATAGTCAAAACTAATTTTGAGTTATTTAGTCAATGCCTAAGAAGTCACCAGTAGAATCATAATTTATACAATTCTCAGCCAAAGACATTCTCCATGGTATATAGACGTAGCTATAAAGGTTTAATGGTAAATTTTCTAGTATTAACCAATAATTACAGCCTATCTCACTTGTGTAACTCAGGTAGCTCTTAGGTGTTCTTGTTTAGCTTGTACCTCTTTATTTAGAAGCTTTTTGTGCTTTCCAAACTCAAAAACATACCAAAGGTGATGTGTTGAATATACCTGAAATAATAAAAAGAATTCAGTAAATATTCTGGGATTTCTCATTTGATCAAATATTTTCACAGAAAGCAAATTTTATATGTAAAATAATAACTTTAGAATTGGAATATCATGGGAATCAGCAGTTAGCGTAATGGCTATGTTACTGGAATCCCACATAGTCGACCGTGGTTCACATCCCGGACCCGGTAGCTTAAAACTCATGCTGGGCGCATGTGCATGCGTGCCCAAGAACCCGAGAGGAGAATGGAGGAGAAGGGATTGCGGTGTGGTCATCCCCCCTGGGGGGTGATTTCTCACTTTCTGTCTCTATGTTTCTCTCTGTGTGTCTGGCGAGCGCATGCGCCCTATAGCAAAAACCTCTCAAAAAAAAAAAAAAAAGAAAGAAAGAATTGGAATATCATGGGACTAGCAGATGGCATAGTGGTTTCATCGTTGCATTCCCACATGGCCAAACGCATTTCTGACCCAACAGCTTGAAACTCAAGCCAAGCGCGTGTGCATGGTGCCCAAATTCCAGGAAGGAGAAAGGAAAAAAGGAGAAGGATTGCAGTGTGGCCATCCCCCTTGGGGTGTATGTGTGTATGTGTGTGTGTGTGATTTTTGCTTTTTGTTTCTATCCAGTGAGTGTACACGCCCTGTACCAAAAATCTCTCTTTAAAGATAGAAACAAAGAAAAAGAATTCAAATATCAAGTAATTTTTTTTTTTTTACATTTTTTTGCCACAGGGCATGTGAGCTCACTGGAGAGAGACAGAGAAAGACAGTGAGAGGGAAACTGAGAAATCACCCCCCACAGGGGGAATGGCTACACCACAATCCCTTCTCTTCCATTTTCCTCCCGAGATTTTTAGCATGTGTGCACACATGCTCTGAGTGATTTTTTCCTTTTTTCTTGGAGATGTTTTTGTATACAGCATGTGTGCTTGCCAGAAAGACAGAGAGAAATAGAGAGATAGAAAGTGAGAAATCACCCCACAGAAGGGATGGCCACACCATAATCCCTTCTCCTCCATTCTCCTCTTGGGATCTTGGGCACGCATGCACATGTGCCCGGTGTGCGTTTAAGCCACCGGTTCCGGGACTGGAACTGCGGTTGACTACATGGGAGTCCAGCAACATAGCCATTACACCAACTGCTAGTTCCAACTGTGATTTGTCAAGCCACCAGTTCTGAGACAACAACTGCAGTCAGTCCTGTGGAGGAAGTCCAACGCTGTAACCATTGCACCACCTACTGGTCCCTTGAATATCACATAATTTTTAAGAAAATGGAGGAATCATAAGAAATTGCACTACTAACTACCTGCTCAGACTTATTTCTACTAAATCCCCCAACAGACACTCACACTCCAATCCAATCAGAGTTTGTCCCAGTTCTAAATACGTCTTTTTCTCATAAATCCAAATTCCTGGCACTGAATATCATTCTCCTGCATCTTTTCCTAGTCAGGTTGTAGTCTTGTAAGACACCCTGAAAGCTTTATCCCTTTCCAAACACTGTCCTTGACCTGTACCCTGGGTCAGTATACCTTTCCATACTTATTTATTTAGTGCTATAGGACATATATGTGCACTTGCCAGAGAGAGGCAGAGAGACAGCAAGAGAGAGAGAGAGGAAGAGCTCAAGATGGAAAGTGAGAAATCACCCCCCAGGGAGGAGAGCCATGCACAATCCCTCCTCCTTCACTCACCTCTCAGGATTTTGGGAACTACACGTTCCTGGTGTGATTCTCTATCTGCTAAGTTTGGACTCAAAGCATGAAACTGGCTATGTGGGAATCCAGTGCCTTAACCCCAATGCCACCTGATGGCCCCATACATAGCTTTTGTTGTTGTTGTTGTTGTTTTAAACTTTACTTATGCCATATTCTTTACTTATCTGTTATTCCTACTAGGCTTGAGAGCAAAATTAGTATATTTCATCTTTGTATGTATAGTGTTTGAATCAATTTATATCTTCTTTTCTATTTCAACACAGTTCTTAGTATTTTATATCAGGTATTTCTCAGCATAGGCTACCTGGTTGACATTTGATTTACTGAAATCACCTCATCATAAAATCTTGTAACTATTAAGTATTAAAATATTTATAATTTATGTCACAGCTGTTTCCAAAAATAATGAGACAACTTTAAAAGGTACCTAAGGAAATATGTATCACAAATCCAAGATTAGGTAGCTATCTTGAACTCTATGACTCACTTAGTTATTTATTTTTTCATCTTTGAATATATGAAATTATTAATTGGGCATTAAACTTCAATGTAAAATTTCTTAAAAGTGTTCTATCTTATATTTGACAGAAGATGAGAAAGAGTTACTAATGTTTTTAAATGTAGTATCACAATGTCATCTACCAAATGTGTGTGGGGACCAATTGAATAACATTACAACATCATTCTAGGAAATAGCTCTTATCAAAAGTATTTCCAGAGGTGATTCTTGATTTAGTTATTTTTCCAGATGGATGTGTCAAGTTCTATGTAAATGAACATTGGTTCCCCTATGGGAGACAGAAATTAGCAATAAATCAGTATGAAGAATTCATAGGCATCTTTAAAGCTGTAAACTCTTATAAATGTAACCCATTTCAATATAGTCCTACATAGAAGAGTATGAGGGGAATATTGATTTATAATGAAGGGCTTAACTTATTTTATTATTGATTACTTAAAATTCTACAATGATTTCAGAGTTAAAGTATTTTTTAACATGTGAAGATTATTATTAGAATAATGAAGTAGATGAGAAGAGATGTATTTTTTCTCTAGCTTAAAACAATCTCTTCACTTACCCATAATAATGAAAAGCTTTTAAGCATTTTCAGATTGTAAATCATTTATATTTGTTAAATCTACATATGTCATGTATTGATTTACACAAATGTGTTAATTAATTTACATATTAATTATTTAGTGGTGCTATTTCACAAACATATAATAACATTTTCTATATTAATAACCACAAATCCAATTATTTCCCAGTAGCATTTTCTTTTTTGTGGGCTAAATTAGCAACTTCACCACATACTTTTAGTACTTATAGTACAGGTTTCTTATATCTTTAATTCTATTTCTATCTATCTATCTATCTAGATATCCAATAACAACAAATGAAGACAGTGGTCTGTCCCTACTGCTGCCGCTGGGACCAAGACCATGTAAATAAACATTGCCTTAGTAGATTCTCCAGATTCCAAGCCCCAAACTGATCAAAGGCATCAATTTTGCTAGTCTAGGTTCCTTACCTAATGGGGTAATTGCTGACGAGTTAGAGTACCTGGTTACCATATCCTTGTCAAGTGGTAATTTCTAATACTATCCATTTATTTTTATTACCAGACCAAGAAGCATCAAGAGGTGTCTAGTGATTTTTATTGAATTCCAGGCTCTTCTACATACCACCATTATACAAGGTCACTCATCTATTTCTGGTAAGCAGAACCAATTACTACTGCCAGATTAGTAATTACCTTTGTATTTCAAGATCTAAGACATAGAGTAATGCTTTAGATTAGATAAAATTCTGTGTCAACTGATAGACGATTCCCTACAGTGGAAATAAGGATCACTAATCTGGCAGATTCTAAAGTTGAGCAAATAGGCAATATAAATTCTCCAAGTGAGTAACTAGGAATGAGGAAGAGAGGATATGAGATCTGGGGCTGATGCCTTTCCATATCCTCACCTTCAACATAATATTCAGTCTGACTTTCAGTTTCCAGCATCTGCATTTCTTTGCTTAAATGCCAGGAAACTAAAGCCTCCAGGAAGAGCATTCAACAAGTTACTGACTGGAGATTGGAGTATGACTATACCAGATTCCTCACTACTTATATAACTTTGAGCTACATGTTTTACACGAGCTTGCACAATTATACAAACTTGTTATCCATAGTAGTTATTATTATTTTTTTTTTTGGAGAGGTTTTCGCTATAGGGCGCATGCGCTTGCCAGACAGACAGAAAGAGACATAGAGACAGAAAGTGAGAAATCACCCCCCGGGGGGGTGGCCATGCCGCAATCCCTTCTCCTCCATTCTCCTCTCAGGATCTTGGGCATGCATGCACACACGCCCGGCGTGAGTTTTAAGCCACAGGGTCCAGGACGCGAACCGTGGTCGACTACATGGGAGTCCAGCGACATAGCCATTACGCTAACTGCTGGTCTCTCCATAGTAGTTATTAATGGCCCCTTTTTTTTTTTGTCTCAGTTTGTTACAGCCCTAAATTGTGCACTCTTAACCTCTTCAGTATATTACTTGCATTTGGATCTTTGTCACAGTTTCACCATGTGGAGGAAGACACATTAATTCAAAGAGGCCACCTATGTCTAGCCTTTAGTTATTAGATTCAAGTATTCCCACTATTAGGATCATAGCACCATGTAATTATTAGTAGTTCAAAATGTGTATCACATCTTGAAAGATAGGGTCTTGAATCAAGTGTCATTCTTCACCTGGTACTTACAGATGTACCTTTAAAGAAGCCATCTGACATTCTATCGTGAGAGTTGCTTCTGGATGGTGCAGTGTACTTAGAGAGCCAGCAGAGTTTGTGGTCAGTTGCTAATGGTTACACTTTCTTTCTGTACCATGAAGTGGGTCCCTTGGTCAAGGCTCTGTTAGTGGGATCCTTTAATGACAAACTAAACTCTCTGTCATCCCTCAGTGATGCTGGCTAAAGGACTGTGAAAAGGGATAGTGTCAAGTGAAAAGAACAAGTGCAAAATAAAAGTTATAAAGAAAAAGGATTGTATTAGTCTATCAAAGCTATCTCAACTAAGGGTCAGCACTTAGAGAAAGCTGCAAGATCCCCCTCCACAGCAAACCTGGAGAAAAATGACAAACGTATCTTCCAGCTCCAAGGAAGCTCCTTTTACATGGGGAAAAAAGTTTACATTTTAGGGCAAAGATAACAGAGGAGGTGCTCGGGGAGACAGGAAGGGACAGGAATGAGCAAAAGACCATTCTTTGTGCTGATAGGGAGATTATAAATTCTGACACAGGTTATAATAATCTGAAGAAAGAATGTCTAAAACGTCAGTCATACAGCCTGTAGAAAGTAACCAGTAAGCAGACTGGTTGCTACTCTTTCTTTGTCTTCCAACCCAATTTTTAAAATTAGTATAGCAAAATTTTGCTATACTCTTTGCTGGATAAACCCTATATTTCCACAGCGCAACAGCAAACCCACTCATGGAATATTATCAGTCTCAAAAAAGTTCAATTGCTGTCCTTCTTCCCTGTTAGGTAGAGGGTATCAATATAATCAACAAATTTTCTATAAAACTCAGTATTTTAATACAAATGACATGCCTTTTTTGTTACAGTCCAGCACCATCCTGGGTTCTCTAACAGCATATTTTCTCAATCAATTTTTATCTTTGCTTTCAGAATAGTGACTAGACTATTGATCATGGCTGGGCCTCAATCCTTCCCAGAATATATAATTTAGATAGTATGAAGACATTAAGAATGTGTTATAATAAATGTTGGATCTTTCAATAAATCTCCGGAAAGCAGAACAGAAACCATAATGTTTCCTGTTCAAGCTGAAGGAAATTACTTTTTGGTCAGGAATCAGAAAAGAAAAACTTAAAAGTCGTTCTTTCAGAGGGAAAAAAAAAAGTAGCAACACGTTAGAAAGCTGCAGGCATAATGCTTTCCCAGACACACACTTGCAAATGGTAATTTAGTGTCGGCCTATTTGTAGAATGCATAGTGAGCACAGTCGTGTTGGTTGACATTTTCATTCCTTCTTTCAATGGCTATTTAAAAGTAAGGCCATGAGGACGGGAAAAAATAAATCCGCCTACCCAAAAACAGATAGAACATGGATGACTGAAAAAGAGACTCAATAACGAACTTATGGGGCCTCATGCTGTAAAGAAACATGCTGCCCCTACTACCTGGCGAATTCTGTATATTTGGGGTTGGGTTAGGAGCAAGGCACAGTCTCAGAAGTAGGAAATTCTCAGCTTGGAACTTCATTCCCAGAAATGCAATCTCTCCATGACAGCGTGTAACCCACATAGTCCGTCCTGTGTGCGGTAGCAATTCAAAGTAACAGTCCTGGAGGGAAAAATAACTTTCCAAATTTTGGCTTGGTTTTCAATAACTAAAAAGCAAATCATCTTATAATTTTTATTTTTCAACCTCTGACACTCTTAATATTCTTCTTCAAACTCATGATCTCTCTTGTTCTCTTTCTCTGCCATTTTCAACTTTCCAACAAAAATTTGAATATCGATGTCTTCTGTCTCTTTGAACTCCTTAGTCCCAGCCCCTTTTCCTCCATCTTTTTTGTACTTATTTTCATTTCTCTGTAAATAAATCTTATTTTAAATAAATGTTTTTGTTAGAAATTAGTATTTGTCTTAATTGAGTGGAACATTAATATCATCCTCAAGCATTGTCCAAGTAAGGATGGGAACTCCTTGGTTAACCCTTCTGGTATTCAACGTAATTAGAAATAATAATAATGTGTATTTCCCCTCTCCCTGCCCTCCCCTCTCCCTGCCCTCCCCTCTCCCTGCCCACCTGTCTCCCTCCCCTCTCCTTGCCCTCCCCACCCCTCTCTTGCCCTCCCCTCCTCCTGTTTACCATGTACTAAGCAGCATTAAGTAACTTACATGGAATAACTTATGAGAACTCTATCAGGTAGCTCCACAGTTGAGGAAGAAGGAGGCTCAGTGAATTTATGTAAAGTGTCTAATACATGGCTAGTAAGCCTCAGAGCTGGAATCTAAAACGAGGGAATTTGGTCCTAGGATCTATGCTCTTAGACACCACCTGGACTGCTTCTCAGAAGAACTCCAAGTGGATACTTGCATTCAGGAAGGAAGTGGTGCCACCAAAATCAAGTCAAAAGGTGCAACAGAAGGTGAGAGAGGTTTGAGTCAGAAAATTTCTCTTGTTTTCCGGTATCCCAGGATATGATGACTGAATGTCATGTTCTGTTAACCTCACCTTTAATATTGGTAGTAGAAAATGTTGAAGATGTTGCCACCTGTCATTGTTCATTGGTGTTGCTATAACAAAATACCTGAGAGGGCTTATTTGGATATGATCATGGTGGCTGGAAAGGCATCTCCTCAGGTCTGGTGAGGGCTTATTTGGATATGATCATGAAAGCTGGAAAAGCCAGCAGGGGTCTGCAAAGAGAGAAGTGTCAGCAGTCTAGGCTTGCTTTGTAACAAGCAGTCCTGCAGGAGGACCAATCAGTGAGAACTTCCTCCTAGGAGAAGGCTTCCTCTTTCTATGAGAGATGCTCTTCATATCCCAAGTGCCTTCCCATAAGACTCCATGTATCAGTGCTGCATTGGGTGTCAAGTTTCAGCATAAATTCTGGTGGGACACTACTGCATTAATACTACACTGTCATTTGTATAATTATGAAATATGAAAAATCTTGATTTCATAGAGGTTACACTCTGGAGGGAAGGGGCTACCATAAGCAAACTGATAGGACATCATGTTAAATGCAGAGAAGTATTATGCACAACATTTTCAAAACCTAGCCAAAGGCTGTGAGATTGCTCTCGCCATTATGATTGGTCTACCCAAAGAATGCTTCAAGAAGGTAATATTTGAGAAAAGGTTTGATTTGACAAGTCTCTGGTAGTAAACACATAGACTGTGGTTAGAAAGATAAAAATGAAACAATGGCTATCTTTGATTTTGGATATCCATCCATTTATTTTTTAAGGCAAAGAGAAAAAAAGCAAACTTTATGCAATTCTGAAGAGAGCATATTATTGATTCTTGAAATACTTTTTAAAACTGTCTGTTTTATTACCCTCTATTCTTGCCAAATTTCAATACTCTCATTCACTCATCTTTTTAAACTTTATTAATCTGGCAGGGGAGAGATGTGTCTCTTTCATTTATTAAAAGATTATTATGAATTTTAAGCATTGTACATTTAATTAATGTTATTGTCCATTAGTCATGTTTTCAAAATTTATTTTTTGAAAAATACTATTTTTTCCAAAGGAACATTTGACTTTGTTTTGTTTTCAACAGGATGTGTGAAATATGAACACAATCCAAATCATCATATTGTGAGAGTTTGCTTTGTTTTACATTCATCAGTTGATAGTGAGTCCTAAAATGTCAAGCAACACATTTTCTTTATTACTTTTTTCCCATTACATCCTGTTCCGGGATTCTTCTTCACTCATAGCTCTGCCAACTATGCCCTCCCCTTTTTTTGTTTCATCTTCTCCTTTACAGTGGCTTTAACAAATTCCAATTATTGGATTATTGGAAAAGTCATGACGTGTTTTTCTATGTTTTGCTATGCAAAAATGCAACATTACTTTTCCGACGACAAAATATATTTGATTATATCTTGAGTGTCACTCACCGCAGGGAACTCTTTCTGAGTATTAGGACTGAGTCACATAATATATTGGGAGGGGCAGACTGCATCATTCAAAATTTATAGCATGCTATTTTGACATACGTCTATACTGTGAAATGATAATCACAATTACACTAACATATCTATTTAATTTTGTGGTGAGGAGACTTAAGTTTTCAGTACAAAATATACTATCGTTGACTATACTCTCCATATTGTGCATTAGATCTGCAAAGTGTTTGTAAGTAGTAGTGCGTTCATTTTGTAACTGAAAGTTTGTAACATTTGACTCAAATCCCCTCATTTGTCCTCTCCCTCCAGTGCCTGCTCCACCATCTTACTCTGTTTCCGAGTTCAGCTTCTTTATTCTACATGTAGGTGAAATGATGGCAGTACTTGTATTTCTGTGTCTGCCTGATTTCATTTAGCTTAAGGCCCTCTCGGTTCATATGTGTCACAAATAGCAGTGTTTCCATCTTTGTTAAAAATGTCATATTCCACTCTCTATATATAATATATATATATATATATATTTATTTATATCAAAAACACTTTTTATCCATTCATCTATCAATGGACACTTAAGTTTTGTAAGTATGTTGGCTCTCATGAATAACGCTGCAAGGCACATGGGAGTGCTGATAGCCCTTACAGATACTGATTTGATTTCCTTTGGATAAATACCCAGGAAGTGACATTATTGGATCATATAGTAGTTCTAGTTTTTTTTTGTTGTTGTTGTTTTTTTTTTTTTCAGAAACCTCCATACTGTTTTCCATAAGGTCTGTACTAATTTTGACTCTCACCACTTTTATTTAATGTAGTGCTAGAAGTCCCAGACAGAGGAAAGGAAAAAATGTATCCAAATTAGAAAAGTAGAAATAAAATTGTCTCTATTTGCAGATCACATTTTCTTGGAGACCCTGCAGACCCTACAATAAAATTGCTAAAATTGATATTTGAATTCAGTAAAAATTCAGAATACAAAACCGACATAGAAAAATTTGTGTGTTTCTATACACCAACAATGAACTATCCAAAAAGAAATGAAACTTTCATTTATAATAGCATCAGAAAGAATACAATACATAAGACCAATTTTTTCTTTTTGAAATTTTATTTAAATAATTGGATAAGGGACTTGTATAATTGGATAAGGAAATTGTATAATTTCTTATTACATTTCATTGTAGTATATCTTTGTAAAGTACAATATGGTTTTTCTAAACACATATGTAGTAGTAGTAATCAAATTAAGGATATTATTTTGTTCATCATCATGAACAAAGAACATTACATTGTGTTCTGCACGTGTGATTTTGATTCTATTAGGCCGTTCTTTCTTTTTTCTTTGAGATATGTTAGCTTGGCAATATTATCATTATTATTATTTTTTTACCTCAGCTGTGGTATACTGCTTCATAACCTATTTGTCTTACTTACATGCATTCTCCTGTCTGTTAATTGTTTTTTCTTGAGTTCTTCACACCTCATTCGCACCCTCCACCCCAATCCATTCTCTGGTATCTGTGGTTGCCTTCTTAACTTCTATGGCTGCAAATCTTTCAATTTATGCCACAGTCTTCTTTTCTTTCTTTTTTTTTTTTTTTGAGAGGTTTTTACTATAGGGCACTTGGGCTAGCCAGAGTGACAGAGAGAGACAGAGAGATAGAAAGCGAGACATCACCCCCAGGGGGGATGGCCACGCTGCAATCCCTTCTCCTCCATTCTCCTCTTGGGATCTTGGGCATGCACGCACACACACCCAACGTGAATTTTAAGCCACTGGGTCTGGGACTCGAGCCATGGTCTACTACATGGGAGTCCAGCAACATAGCCATTATGATAACTGCTGGTCTCTCTTTTTTACTTTTTACATTCAGTCACTTTATATCTTTATAACATAAAAAATTAAATTTTCCCAGCATGAATACACTCTATGTTAGTCTAGTCAAAGGTATTACCATACACATCATTAACCGATTTTTTTTTTTCATTTTTGTATCCATCGAATGTTTTGGTTTTTCTTTTCCCTTGATTCCTATCCCCCCTTTCCCCTTCCCATTTCTCACCCTTCTCTCACACCGTCTCTGGTATCCACAGATGCTTTCCATGCTTTTATACTTTACAATCTTTCAGTTTCTGCCATAGTGCTCAGACATTTGGTATATGTTAAGTAGGGAATATACAATGCCTCTCTTTCATGTTCTGGCTTGCTTTGTTTAGCATTATATCTTCCATATTCATCCACTTTCTATTAAATGCCAGAGTCTTATTGATTTTTACGGTTGAGTAATATTCCATAGTGTATATGTGCCACACTTTTTCAATCCATTTATCTGTTCATGGACATTTGGCTTGCTTCTATGTCTTTGCAATTGTGAATAATTCTACAATAAACATGAATGTGTAAATATTTGTTGCAACTGAGTATAGCCATGAAATTACTGGATCATATGGTAGTTGTATTTGTAGGTCTTTGAGGACACTTTCTATTAAATGCCAGAGTCTTATTGATTTTTACGGTTGAGTAATATTCCATAGTGTATATGTGCCACACTTTTTCAATCCATTTATCTGTTCATGGACATTTGGCTTGCTTCTATGTCTTTGCAATTGTGAATAATTCTACAATAAACATGAATGTGTAAATATTTGTTGCAACTGAGTATAGCCATGAAATTACTGGACCATATGGTAGTTGTATTTGTAGGTCTTTGAGGAACCGCCATATTGTTCTGTGGCTGTACTAATTTATATTCCCACCAACAATGTAGGAAAGTTCTCTTTTCTTCATAGCCTCTCCAGTACTTACCATTCTTTATGTTTTTGATCATAACCATTTTGACTGCTATTGGGTGATATCTCATTATGGCTTTGATTTACATCTGCTTTGTGATAAGGGATTTTGAGCATTTTTTCATGATTTTTGGCTGTTCATATGTCTTTCTTGCATTTTCGTCAGTTCACCTAATTTTCCCATCTTCTAATTGGGTTGATTTTTTTTTTTTTTTTTTTTTGCAGGTGAGCTGCTTCTCTTCCCTATATATTTTAGTTATCAGTCCCTTGTCCAAGGGAGAGTTTGCAAATGTATTCTATTCCAAAGATTGTCTCTTCACTCTAAGTATTGTTTCTTTTGCAATGCAGAAGCTTTTTAACCTGATGTTACATTACTTGTCTATTTTGGGGATTATTATTTGTGCTTTGGGATCTTATTTAAGAAGTTTTTGCTTACTTTGATATCTTTGAGAGTTTCCCCTATGTTCTCCAGCAGCAATTTTACAGTTGGAGTTCTTATGTTTAGATCTTTGACCCATTTTTAGTTGATTTTGTTAATGGTGAGAGTTAGGGGTCTAGTTTCATTTTTCTGAAAGTGGATACCCAGTTTTTCCAGCATATTTGCTAAAGAGATTTTCTTTTTTCCCCATTGTATTGTCTTGTGCCCTTTTTCAAAAATCAGTTGGCTGTATTTTGGGGTTTATTTCTGTTCTATTGGTCTACATGCCTGTTTTTATTGTCAGTACCATGCTGTTTTGATTATCACAGCTTTATAATATAGTCTGGGGTCAGAAAGTAGAATGTCTCCTACTACTCCACTCTTTTTGCTTTAGAGCTATTTTTTATAGATTTAGGAAAAAAAATAAAAATTCATATAGCATCATAGGACCACATTTAATCAAAGATATAAATAATCTGTACACTCAAAACTATTAAGACATTGATTTAAAAAGTTGAAGAAAACACAGTGGAAAGATACTTTGTGTTCATGGCTTGGAAGAATTATTATTGTTTAATATCCATACTAACTAAATGATTCAAAGATTCAATGATGTCTCTATGAAACTTCCAATGGCAGTTTTCACAGAAAAAGAAAAAAATTGAATTCTATGTTAATTGTTCTTAGTCTTATATGCTTCTACCATTGACATTTTTTAATAAAAGTAGTTATAAAACTGTTTGAACATTTTATAAATGCCTGTCTCTACCCCTAGACTGTAAGCTCCACTAGAACATGTTCATATTCAATTTTTGGAAATACTTTCTGCTATAGTTTCTGTGTCCCCTAAAGTTCATATGTTAGAAAATTAATCCTCAGTGCAAGTGTTGAGAAGTGGACTTTTAAAACCTATCTTGAGGTTTCTGCCTCTGTCAATGGATTTATGCCATTATTGCAAGAGTAGGTTTATTGGGCTTGTTAGAAAAGTGAGTTACCCTCTCTTGTTCTCTCTCTCACTCATCCTCACCTCTCTTTTCCTTTTTTGTAACATGAGATGATACAACACAAAAGCTTTCACCAAATTCTGGCTCCATGATTTTGTACTTACCAGTTTTCAGTATTTGGTGTCAAAAAATTTCTGTTCATTATAAATTACTCAATTTGTTTTTTGTTTGTTTGTTTGTTTGTTGTTTTAAGGACTAATGTACCTCCCCAGTAGTTGGTGTCAAAAAATTTCTGTTCATTATAAATTACTCAATTTGTTTTTTGTTTGTTTGTTGGTTTGTTTTAAGGACTAATGTACCTCCCTAGTAGTTTCAGTGCTTCATAGAGTTCCTGCTTCATAATGATCCCTAATCCAGTGAACAAAGTAAAAGAATGATGATGGTTATGATGAAAACGTTATTGGGCATGTTCTTGATTCTCATATTTGTTTTGAAGTCTTGATTACTTCAACTTACTTCTTCATTCTTTCTCTTGACTGTACTTTTTGATCATAATAATCCTGAACTTATGATTTCTTAATATTTAGTACCTGCCAAAACTGTGCCTTTGTAAATGTTGCGTTCTCTACTGGGAATACCTTTTTTCTTCTTCTCCTCAGCATAAATTCCTGTTCAAATTGTATCAACTAAGACTCTCTCAAATAATATTAATATTCTTTACTTCTAATTCATACTTACTGTGTTGCATTTTATATTAGCTTGCATTTTATAAGGTTGCAGTGTAACTTTGTGTTCCAAATGACTGAACTAGTGCTTGGCAATGACTATACTACATACATATTGTATGTATATATGGGAAAATAACAGATTTATATGGGTGTCATAAGTATTCACATGTTAATATCTGTCACAATCTAATAACTATTTGATATTAGTGACTAAACTTTAAATAGGCAAACATTTATCCTATATTACAATCATTGGAAACATTTCTCAAACTACCAAACAGCAAGGTTCTAGGTATAACGTATGGTAAAGCTTATAATTTTTATCATATGTCATAAGATGAAATCAGAAATGTTAATCAAACTTTCTTTTAGAGATTTAGCATTATACACAATATATAAATAATTTGATTTTGAACATCGTATTTTTGATTTCTCATTATATCAACGAATACATTTTGTAATTTTTCCTCATTCCAAGAATCATTAAATAATCCCTTCTTCAGTAGCAACGATAGTAATCATATTTATAGATTATCTTCTTTTATTGTGGCAACAATACTAATTTTACATATAATTGATTAATTTTAGCTTTTATTACTTTTACTTAAAAGATACTGAAAATCAAGCTTTTTAATTATTGGACATGTATGGAGGAGAAATTTTTTTTTTTTTTTGGAGAGGTTTTTGCTACAGGGCACATGCGCTCGCCAGACAGACAGACAGAGACATAGAGACAGAAAGTGAGAAATCACCCCCCAGGGGGGATGGTCATGCCACAATTCCTTCTCCTCCATTCTCCTCTCAGGATCTTGGGCATGCACGCACACGCGCCTGGTGTGAGTTTTAAGCCACCGGGTCCGGGATGCGAACCGCTGTTGACTACGTGGGAGTCTAGCAACATAGCCATTACGCTAACTGCTGGTTCCCTGGAGGAGAAATTTTGAGATTATTACTTGGGTTTCATAATTAAAAATAAGATTATTAGGGCTGGCAGGTGGCATGTTGGCTAAGGGCACTAGACTCCAATATATCTAACTGTGGTTTGAGTCCTGGACCAGGCAGTTTGCTATCTCTCTTTCCATCTTTCTCCCTCTCTCACTTTTTTCCTCTCTAATCAACTTAAAATAAATAAAGTTAAATAAAATAATTTTTTAAAAAATGAGATTATTTATTTTTGGCAATAAGAAGTCTGTAATTGTAGCATTGTAAATACTTCCTTCCTATGATTAAATTTCACTTTTCTGTTAAGTGCTAAGGGGTCTAATTAGAATCATACTTACAAGAATTATCTTTATGATATTGGCCAGAGTTTATATTAGAGTGTTGTTTAAGTGTTTTAGAAAGACAAATAAAAGCATTTTTTATTTGAAATATAGTAACAAATGAATAGTTAATTTGTAGAAAATATAGCATATTCCATTTATGGATACTTTACTTCAAATTAAATTTAACAGAAAATGAATATAATATTTTCTGATTAAATATTTATGAGACTAATAAACTTAGATAACCTATGTATTTTGTCTTTGACAAAGACTATCATTTAATCTAGCTCTGCAGAATAAAAAATAAGAAATATAAATTTATATGGGAAGTATCTTAGTAATTAAATTGTAAAATAACCAAAACTTCTAAATCAGCTTTGAAAACAGCCCTTGCCATGCATTAACAACATTATTTGAGTTTTGCTATAAGTTATTTTTATGTATTTTCAAAATAATTAACATTTTGCTCAAATAGAAATTTTCTTGAGATAAGTTCACTTTGAATTTTTCAACATTCAAAAGTTAAAAGAAATGGAATTCAGTGATAAATAAGTTCAATAATGTTTAAATTAGTGTGTGACTATATTAATAAATTAGTTTTATTTAGTTAATTATTTATTCATTAATTATATATTTATTTATTATTGTTATTGGGCATGTGTACTTGCCAAAGAGAGAAAAAACATCTTCCAATGGGGCATAGTCATGCCACAACCATTTTTTCCTTCATTTCTCCATCCCATCAGGATTTGAGGCTCTACACACATGTCCAGAGTGTTTTTCAAGTCACCAGGGCTGTGATTCAAACAGTCTTTGGCCATGTGGGATTTGACTTTTCATGCAAAACACTTAAGTTGTACTTACTCCAAGAATACCTACTCCCTTTTTATCTGACCTTTGATCTTTTCTTTGTATGTAAGTCATATTGTACCTGGACCTCAAGTGAGCAAATACAATGTGAATGATTCCCAAATTGGGACTACGAGGTCCAGCATGTGTTCTTCCATCTTAACACCATTTTTACTTCTTCTACACATGCCTTTACATGACATGAGCTGGAAACCTGTGGTTGACTCTCTTGGCATTGCCATCTTGGGTTTCACCAGTAATAGGCACAAGTGGTTTCCTTTTTTTTGGAGAGGTTTTTTGCTCTAGGGCATGTGTGCTTGCCAGAAAGACACAGAGAGACAGAGAAACAGAAAATGAGAAATCACCCCCAGGGGGGATGGCCACGCCACAATCCCTTCTCCTCCATTCTCCTATCAGAATCTTGGGCACACATGCACACGCGCCTGGCGTGAGTTTAAGCCACCGGGTCCAGGACTCGAACCACAGTCGGCTACATGGGAGTTCAGCAACATAGCCATGATGCTAACTGCTGGTCCCAGAGGCACACGTGGTTTCTAAGGAATAGAAACAGACATTGTGTCCACTTGCTAGGACATGATAGCTGTTTGATTCCAGTGGAGAGAAGATAGATGATTTATCAGCAGATTCCAGTACTGCAATCACTAAGCTCCTGAGAAGTTGTTTCTTGAAATTCCCGCAACTGTTTTAATTTCTGAAGACTGGGAACAAGTTCCTCTGATCACAGATCATCCAGTCTTTATCATGTTTTGTGAACAGCAAATTCCCATATTAGATACCATTCTATTTGGTGTACTTGGGTGTTTTTTTTGTTTTCTTAACTAAAAACTGATTGATATGTCATTTTCAGGCTTTGAGCTAAATGTTGCCAACTATGTGACAACTTCCTGATGATAAGTCTCTTGAATTCATTAATAAAGAGACTACACTTTACAAAGAAAACACCAAGATAAATAAAATGCTTTATTTCCACATGGCTGACTGACTTTTTCTCATAAAATTTTGTCTTTAGAAAAACTCAAGCATACAATATTAAACTAAAGAAACAGTTATAATAATCTCAAAATATGTCAAATCATAGTGCTTTTTGTAAGTCTAAGAGAAAAGTGAAAGATTCTGATTTTTTAACTTTTTCTTAAAACACTTGGTAATCACTAGTTGGAGATAATTACATCATTTTAAAAGTTTTTAGGGCTTGACTCTATTATCTTCCTTAAGCAAAAATGATTTTTTTTTTCACTTTTTTACGAGTGGATGGGAGGAAACAGAAACTTTCAAAAGACAATCATGCTGTAATCTTGTCCCTACCCATAAGAGAAAGAACATTGGTTAGGCTATTCAACTCAGAGATCTCCCAGACTCCAAAGCTGCCTTCTCTCTACATTCGTTCTCTGCCTTTTCAAAGCGAGCCATGCCTTGTCTCCAGTTTAAATTATTTAATGTCTTCCTTTCATTCACAGAATATTTTCCATTGCACACTTTCAGTGCTTCTCACTTCCTGGCCCATGATGCTTGTCTGACTTCACTTCCCACAATTTCCCCCATGTAAATGACACTCGAGCCATTGAAACCACTGTGTACCCTTTCCTTTTTTTCCCTGACTTGTAAGCATCTCTCCCTGTTGCTATTTTTCCTGTAAGACCATTGAACTAAAACATCTAATTTCAATATTTCAACACTATAACTTAGCTGATGAGAAATGTTTTCAGAATGTATAAATATAAGAAAAGAGCTTTATCCATGTGTTCTATGGACGTAAATATGAACATGGGATTATCAAAAAGGAAGTAAACTAAGAAACTAAGACATCGTTCAATTTTTCAGCTTTTCCTAACTTTGTTTTTAAGGGTATATCATCATCCTCTTCATTTATCTTACTACCATTGCTCAGGTTTCCCAGAACAGCTTTTAATAGTGATTTGAATAATGGACCTATAGTAATAGGTCCTCACAGTTTTACTTCCTAAAAACTTGTTTTTCAGGGCCAGCAGGTGGTATGGTGGTTAAGGTGCTGGACTCCCACATGGCCTGCTGCAGTTTGAGTACTGGACCTGGCAGCTTACTTTCTCACTTTCCCTATTTCTCTCATTCTGTCCCTCTCTGGAAGTTAAATAAAAATAATTCTAAAAAACAAAAACAAAGACATCTGTCTTTTATAATATAGTGTATAAAATAGGTTATCTGCCAGCTTAAGAAATAGTTGCATTGATTTATCTTCTTCCTGTAATGTTCTATTCTATTCTGTTACTAATGACAGAGAATACTCCAGTCTAGGTAATCTAAGAGAATAGAGATTTATTCAGTTTGTGATTTGAACATCTGAGGTCCAGGGACTACATCTACTGAATCTCTTCTGACTACATTTCAACATGGTGGAAGACAAGAGAGCTTGGGTCTGTGTGTCTGTGTCTCTGTCTCATTTCTTATTTTTATAAATCGGTGAAGAGTCCATCACAGAGACTCCACCCTGATGACCTTAATCCTAATCTCCTAAAGTCACCAGAGTTGGATTAAGTATTTACCCTTTTTATTGTATCACAACCAAATATCAACAGAATGAATCTTTGAGAAACACATTCAAAACATAACACATAGGTAACAAGATACTCTCCAAAGGTAACTGCCTATGATACATCAAGATGGTATATTTCAATGCCATATCATCATATACCAAATTTACAAAGAAAATGCTAATAAAATTATCTCAAGGGAAATTCTTGAATTTCTCTGCCTGCTTGAGATATATAAAATGGTGAGGGTAGGGAAGATGCAAATATTTGTAGATATTTCTTTGAAGAAAATTTATTTTCCTTGAAATAAGAGATTCTCCCATCAGACCACTCCCTCTGATCCCCCTAACACATATAGAGATACGTATGCTTGTGAAAAATATGGCATTGTTACATCTTTTGCTTCAAGTCTAGGGATAGAGACTTTATTAGAAATATCCAAAAAGGTTATTTTTTTTATTTTCCCTGACAGAAAACCTGGAAGAGTTGTATGTCTTGTTCACATTTGAAAATATTGAAGGCCTGTGACAATAAGAGGTGACTGCATTTAGATTGCTATGACAACTTATTTTTAAGTCCTATCCAGGAGAGCTTCCTAGTAAGGGGATTACAACAGTGTCAGTTTGTGTAACAAGAACTGCCAGTCAACCAGCAGCCAAGCTGGGAAGCAAAATCCATTATTTTATGTATGCAAAGAAAAGGCCTAGCTGAGGATTCTCTGTTAACTCAGACTAGCATGGACCAGTACATCATCTTTAACTATCCACCAAAGCTGTTGAGCCTAGTAAAAAAAGTTCTCTCTCCTTCACTTGCCCACTAGTCATTCAGATAAAATAGAAAACATTAGTTAATGTATGGGAAAGATGGTGAGACAAAGAAGAGCCAGAAACTGTCTAGAGTTGAGTACCTTATCTCAACTGCTTGGGACCAGAAGTGTTTTAGAGTTTAGATATTTTTGGATTTTGAGATATTTGCATACATGAAGAGATTCAAAAAGTTTGCAGAAACAAAGCAGTTAAAAGATAAAAATTAAAAAATTATACTTGATTTCTCAACATAAGTCTTATCAAGTTGAAGGAACTTTTGTAAGTGATACACCAGCCATTTAGTTCATCCTTAAAGAACTTTGACCTCTTGGTAGCCATTGTGTTGATTATTCTTTGTTCACAGAATCATACTGTTAAAGCCATGTTTCATTTCCTATTACAATACCTTGAACAAATCCTTCAGGGTCTGGATTCTACTAGTTTAAATTTCCATTGCAAGCTCTGCTCTTCTCTGCGTCTGATATGGTTGCAAAAAAAAAAAAAAAAAAAAAGTTGTATTGAATGACCATGAATTCAGGAAGAGAGGCCAAGACTGAGGATTCTGGATCAGACAAGGTAAGATGAAAGTATTTGCCTGCCTTAGCTCAGATATGGAGAAAGAGAATGGGAGAACTGCCAGCCAATGGGCTACTAACATTTGTAAAATATTAGGTTAGATTTTTATGCTTCCTCTCTGAACTCTTCTGAAGTCATTTTTTCTTCTATATTCTGGGACCATCCATATTTGTTTATTAAATAGACCTAGAAAGTAAAAGTTCTTTAATACTGCTTGACTTTCCACTCCCTGTCCAGATCCATGAAGTAAACCTGTATAAACTAACAAGTTATCCAAGAGCTATTAAGACTCTACTCTGGAGCCAGGTTACTTGTGTGCAGTCTTGCCTCCAATGTTACTTGCTCTATGACTGTGGGCAAAGTCTTTAACCTGCATTCACTTCTGTTTATACATCTATCTATTTTAGATTTTAAAAATAAGCAAACTGCTCTCTCCCTTTCTCCGCCATCATGGGGTGAGAGGTCCCCTTGGCTCTTCGCCATGTCTTCTCACAAGACTTTCAGAATCAAGCAGTTTCTGGCCAAAAGACAGAAACAAAATCATCCTATTCCCCAGTGGATTAGAATGAAAACTGGTAATAAAATCAGGTACAACTCCAAGAGGAGACACTGGAGAAGAACCAAGCTGGGTCTATGAGAAACTGGACAGGATATGGGCCACATATTTATGCTGCACCAAGGTCACTATGGTCTTGCCACATCAAGCTGAAAATGGTCACCATTGACTGGACACTTGTGTTTATTGGGAAAAAAATGATGCTTCACCTTGTCTCTAAGTTCTGCATTGGAAGGTTGGTTCAGTAATAAATATGTGAGACCTTTAAAAAAAAAAAAAGATAAGGTTAGTTTGAGGATTGAACCAATTAAACCATGTAGTATACTTCAAAGAGTGCCTGATATATTACAAATTCTCATAAAACATTCAGGCACAAATTACTGATCAATGTAGCGATATTCTCATAAAAGTGTTATGTACCTATCATGCCATTTGCATTAAAAATTTCAATTGATAACTGAAGACTAAAGAAAAATATCCAAAGTTTGTGAAATTTTTTACTTGTATATCATGGGTTAAAAAAATGCCCTGTGATGATTATATTCCATTCCTTATAACTTTGAAAACCACAAATAAAACAGTCATATCTAATGCACCAATTCTGACAATGGCTGCTGTTCACTCTGAGGAAAATGTCTACTGGACTAGCTAGCTAGTATAAGCCTTGCCTCCATTCGGACTTCCTACTCCTCCCCATTAGCTGAACCCTTGTTCAATCTTTTCACAAACTTGACCCATCATTGTACAACCTAATAAGAAGTGGATGAGGAAAGGAAAGGAAGGACTTTACAAATGAGAATAGGTCCAACGTGGTGGCATAGTCAGTAATAAATGAAACAGCAGTGCTGGAGGCAACAGGCCAGCTATGACTTTGGACCCCCAGGTCCGCTTGAAAAACATGACCAGATACCTAAAAGCATGCCCAGGATCCCAGCAAGCAGGAGGGCTAGGGAAAAGAGGTTCATAGTGTGACAAGAACCTGTCAGGAATAAAAGTAAAAATAATATTAAATAAAATGTTTTAAGATGTGTAAAATCAATGAAAGAATGGTGGACAAACCATCCAGGTTGGTATGTTTTGGATAGTTGGGAATATGAGTCAAGAATTCATGATTAGGTAGTAGATCCTGGAACCATCAGAGAAGATGAAGTTGCCAAATTAGAATATGTAGAGCAAACAGAAAGATCAAATTTAATAAATGTAAAGCTAAAAATAGGCTCAATAACCAGCCCCGTGAGTAGAAAGAATGGCACTAGAAAGGGATCATGACGTCATGTAGTAATGTTGTCCTGGCCGATTCCCAACACATGTGCACACATACACACACATACTCATACTTTATAGATGAGAAAAGTCCAAATATGTTTAATGCCTTGCCCATCAGTACCAGGTGGTTGACTCAAATCTCCGACTCTGTTCAGGCATCTAGCATAACATCAAAATGGGGTTATTGTTTCCAAGGGTTATATCACTGATGTGTCACTGTTTGCACTTACATTAGCAAATACTGGGTTGTCCAACAAGCCATGACTCATTTTTTCCATAGAAAAAAAAAGAAAAAAAAAAAGTCATGACTTTTCTGACAACCCAGTATTTTAAAAATATGTATACTTATTTTAATTTGCCAGAACTGTATGCACTTATCAGAGAGAGAAGAAGGGAAAGTGAGAAAGCAACCCCTACACCACCCCACCACATGGGCAGGACCACGCCACAATCTCATCTCTATCTCTTTCTCTTGGGAACTGTGGCATGCATGCAGGTCCAGGACTCAAAATGTGTGGTCCAGCTGCCTCAACCACCAGAAGAATCGTGTGTCTTGCTCACATTTGAAAATATTGAAGACCTATGACACTAAGAGGTGACTGCATTTAGATTGTTATGACAACTTATTTTTAAGTCCTATCCAGGAGAGCTTCTCCTATCCAGGAGAGCAAGCAAATGCTCTCAGCTTACCAGGTCTGATCCAGAATCCTTAGTCTTGGCTCCCCTTCCTGGTTTCATGGTCATTCAACTGCCTCTTATGGGATCCAGCTGCCTTAACCACCAGACCATAGATTGGCCTGTTTATTCAGGGCCATTAAATTTTTTCCCCCTGACAGTGACTGTTGACTAGCAATGAGAGAAAATAAGAAAGTGCACATGGAGTGAATTTTCTGCATTTTTGTATTTTCAAAGAATTGTTGTTTGAGGCCTATTAATTTCTATCTTCCATAAATTAAAGTTTGTATTAGCATCATAAAAAGGATGACATCTGTGTATGTGCATAAAACGCTTCTCTGTTTATGAATATTAATGTCTGTTTTAGACATTGCATATACAAATATAAGTATAAATGCTGTGGATAATCAGAGCCAAACTTTTTATATAGAATTGCTAAACAATAAGGCTTCAGAAAATATGCTAGGATTAATGTGAAGTGTCCAAAAAACAACAATGAAAGAAAAATGGGAGGCAATATTACAATGTTAGCGTATTCATTCCATCAGTCTTCAAAAAGGAAGTCACTCAGATCTTGGCAGACAAAAGCCACTAATCACAAACAATGTGATTGGAGATTATTTTTTCTTTGTAAATCTTAAATAATAGGACCATATCTGAGTACTGAGAAATACATCTATGACTTGAAATTGCATGCATATCACTATTAAATGATAATGTTTTATATAGAAGGTAGTAGTTTCTTTAAATTTTTTTAGGTTTTTAACATAAGGTGTATACACTTTCTGGAGCTAGGCAGAGAAAGGGAAAGTGAGAAATCAACCTTTAGGGGGCAATGGCCATTCTACATTCTCTTCTCCTTCTCCTCCATCCTCCTCCCAGGATTTTGGGCATGCACACATGTGCTCAGGGTGATTTTTACTCCACTGGGTCCAGGACACAAACAGTAATCTGTCATGTGGGTGTCCAGTGCCTTAACCACTACACTTGCTGGCCCTGGAAAGTAATTGTTTCCTAAAGGAAAGGTCTATATTAAATAATCGCTGCATTGTTAGCCAGGAGTTTGATTTAAAAAAAAAAGCTTTTAAAATTTTTTATCTGATAGTTCTCAATATAGAGATTTTTCATTGTAGAAAACTTGGTTTTAGCTCACCGTGTATTCTTGTTCTATAAGATCATAGAACTTAATATATAATCCTTACATATAAATTGATAAAGACACCTTAATAAAATACTTAGATCTATAGTAGCATTTGAAATACTGGTTGAAGTGAATAGTTCAAACTTCTATCAAGAATTACATGAATGTCATCTGGTACAGCAGGAACTCAATGCTCTGCAATACTAGAATCACGTGGGAAGGTTCCAAGTTTGCATACTGAGGATTAAACCTTTCAAGTTTTCTTCTCCCAACTTTGCAGCATATAACAAGGAACACTGAGAAGTCATAAAAGAAAGATACCTTTCCTTTCTTCTCTTCCAGGTGGCCTATGAGGTTATAAAGTTTAAGGAAGTCATTGTTCTTTGTGCATTTGATTAGCAAGAAACCTGACTGAGAGGGGAGACAGGGAGCTCACAAGCACCATACACCTAAACTGGAGTGAGATACAGGCATAAGCTCATTCTCTAACTCCCGGGGGAGGAACTCATTTCTCATCTGACAGTGTCTATATAGGAAAATAGGACAAGTGCCACCAGCTTGTTGTCTGAGCTAGGGATAGTAACATAACACATTGAGCTTTTCATTTTTTTTAAACTCGTGTGTGTGTGTGTGTGTTTCTTTCTTTCTTTCATGTGAGAGGATGGTAAAACCACACCCTCAACAGGATCTCAGGCAGCGACCCCCCACTCTGGCTCTTTTAGCTAGCCAGAATCACAGGCACAGGTACACACACTCAGCAAGTACAATAAAAGTCGACCTGGGACCAGAATTCCCATCTTCCATAAGACTTGCAAAATTGTAAAGTGTTGTGTGACCACTGACCATCAAAACCACTGGGTCTGAGCTTTTAAATTTTTAAACGCTTGCAAAATATGCATATAGTAACTTTAAAATGTTCAGGATGCTAATCTTCTGCCATATAGGATCACTTGTGGCAGTGCTAGCATGATTGTATTATAGGCACATAATTAAAGAAATGTGTATGAGCTATTTTGACCTAAGGTTTCATACTGTGGAAAACAACCTAATGAGGACTTGTTAGTAACCCAACCACTGATGCTTCTGCTTCCAAAGATATTTTTTTTATCATATATTAGATGTCAACTTTTTCTAGTTATTATAAAGATATGTTATTAAATTGTAATAATGAACCAAAAAAATCACCTCTAATGGAATCACTATCTCAGGAAATGGATTGTATAGAATAATTTATTAATTGAAAAAAACTTTTCCATTATGAATAAGTTCCATCAGAAGAAAAGAAGATGAATTCTCCATCAGTCAAGGAATATGCTTTTTATCTTGCTTTTTATCTCCTAATTTGCAGTAATAATTTATTTTTAAAAATAGTAATTTCTTTTGAAGTCAGAAATGAGACGATGAATATTACCATCACTATCTAACATTGTTCTGGAAATGATGTTCAAATTAATTTGACAAGAGAAATATACAACAGGTATTAAAAATTAGGAATGAGGAGACAAAAATTGTCACTATTTTCAGATGATTATGATACCTAAATAGCCAAAGAAAATTGACTGAAAAATTTAGAAAATAGGAGACCATTGGCTCTTGTTTGCTATATCCCTTATATTATGCAAGAATGTTAGACCATTTGATAAGGTTATAAGCTCTATTAAAAAAAAAACTCTATTAAAAATATTTTCTAACTGTTGAAAATAGTAGCTAGAAAATAAAGTACTGAATTTATGCTTAACAAAAGATAAAATACACAGAAATCAATTCATCTGTAGTGTTCAGAGGCACATGTGCCTATGATCTAGGCTGGTAGAGACTGAGATGGATCGAGGCATGGGATGCCGTCTCTCTCTCTCTCTCTCTTACTCGTGAAAGAAATAAAAGAATAATCTTAAAAGAAAATAGAGAAAAAAAAGAAAACAGAGAAAAAGAATCTGAAATTTATAGATTGTTTCCTCCTTGCGTGTCGGTAATCATGTACAGAGTGTCAGTAATCATGTACAGAACTTTACATATGTCCTCACAACCCTGAGTTGAAATAGTGGATAACTCACAGGTCATGTGCAGACACCACTGCCTAAAATGGTCAAGACTTATGTGCCAGATTTCAGCTGCTCGAAAGAAAACCCTATCATCTTCATTATAGCATTTTTGTCTCAATATTTTTAATTTTATATAGCTGCCTCATGAATTTTGCTTCAGATGCTTCAATAACAAAGTTTCAGTTCTGCATTCTCACCTCATCAGTAAATTGTTCAGCATCCCTAAGAAGATTAACTCCACCCACAAACAGGCTTTTGTAGTCATCTATGTAGAGACGAGCACTTCCGGAGCAGTGTTCAGAAAAGGGTCGTGAATATATTGCTTCAAGTCTGAACTTTTCCAGAAGATTCTGTCAACTCTTATGTTCAAAGTTTACCCTAACAATGTCTGTAACTGGCACAAAATAAAGGGACCCAATTGTTAGATCTCTGTTGGGAAGCAAAATGTTACCAGTTGAGAAATACATTTCTTCGGGTTAGGTAGGGGAAGTATATTATTTTTGTGTTTGTTCTTGACAGCTAATATCTCTATAAGAGTTAATTAGATGATGTGTTTTTGGTGAAGATGGCAGAGTGATACACCAGCCATTTAGTTCATCCTTAAAGAACTTTGACCTCTTGGTAGCCATTGTGTTGATTATTCTTTGTTCACAGAATCATACTGTTAAAGCCATGTTTCATTTCCTATTACAATACCTTGAACAAATCCTTCAGGGTCTGGATTCTACTAGTTTAAATTTCCATTGCAAGCTCTGCTCTTCTCTGCGTCTGATATGGTTGCAAAAAAAAAAAAAAAAAAAAAGTTGTATTGAATGACCATGAATTCAGGAAGAGAGGCCAAGACTGAGGATTCTGGATCAGACAAGGTAAGATGAAAGTATTTGCCTGCCTTAGCTCAGATATGGAGAAAGAGAATGGGAGAACTGCCAGCCAATGGGCTACTAACATTTGTAAAATATTAGGTTAGATTTTTATGCTTCCTCTCTGAACTCTTCTGAAGTCATTTTTTCTTCTATATTCTGGGACCATCCATATTTGTTTATTAAATAGACCTAGAAAGTAAAAGTTCTTTAATACTGCTTGCTTTCCACTCCCTGTCCAGATCCATGAAGTAAACCTGTATAAACTAACAAGTTATCCAAGAGCTATTAAGACTCTACTCTGGAGCCAGGTTACTTGTGTGCAGTCTTGCCTCCAATGTTACTTGCTCTATGACTGTGGGCAAAGTCTTTAACCTGCATTCACTTCTGTTTATACATCTATCTATTTTAGATTTTAAAAATAAGCAAACTGCTCTCTCCCTTTCTCCGCCATCATGGGGTGAGAGGTCCCCTTGGCTCTTCGCCATGTCTTCTCACAAGACTTTCAGAATCAAGCAGTTTCTGGCCAAAAGACAGAAACAAAATCATCCTATTCCCCAGTGGATTAGAATGAAAACTGGTAATAAAATCAGGTACAACTCCAAGAGGAGACACTGGAGAAGAACCAAGCTGGGTCTATGAGAAACTGGACAGGATATGGGCCACATATTTATGCTGCACCAAGGTCACTATGGTCTTGTCACATCAAGCTGAAAATGGTCACCATTGACTGGACACTTGTGTTTATTGGGAAAAAAATGATGCTTCACCTTGTCTCTAAGTTAGTTTGAGGATTGAACCAATTAAACCATGTAGTATAATTCAAAGAGTGCCTGATATATTACAAATTCTCATAAAACATTCAGGCACAAATTACTGATCAATGTAGCGATATTCTCATAAAAGTGTTATGTACCTATCATGCCATTTGCATTAAAAATTTCAATTGATAACTGAAGACTAAAGAAAAATATCCAAAGTTTGTGAAATTTTTTACTTGTATATCATGGGTTAAAAAAATGCCCTGTGATGATTATATTCCATTCCTTATAACTTTGAAAACCACAAATAAAACAGTCATATCTAATGCACCAATTCTGACAATGGCTGCTGTTCACTCTGAGGAAAATGTCTACTGGACTAGCTAGCTAGTATAAGCCTTGCCTCCATTCGGACTTCCTACTCCTCCCCATTAGCTGAACCCTTGTTCAATCTTTTCACAAACTTGACCCATCATTGTACAACCTAATAAGAAGTGGATGAGGAAAGGAAAGGAAGGACTTTACAAATGAGAATAGGTCCAACGTGGTGGCATAGTCAGTAATAAATGAAACAGCAGTGCTGGAGGCAACAGGCCAGCTATGACTTTGGACCCCCAGGTCCGCTTGAAAAACATGACCAGATACCTAAAAGCATGCCCAGGATCCCAGCAAGCAGGAGGGCTAGGGAAAAGAGGTTCATAGTGTGACAAGAACCTGTCAGGAATAAAAGTAAAAATAATATTAAATAAAATGTTTTAAGATGTGTAAAATCAATGAAAGAATGGTGGACAAACCATCCAGGTTGGTATGTTTTGGATAGTTGGGAATATGAGTCAAGAATTCATGATTAGGTAGTAGATCCTGGAACCATCAGAGAAGATGAAGTTGCCAAATTAGAATATGTAGAGCAAACAGAAAGATCAAATTTAATAAATGTAAAGCTAAAAATAGGCTCAATAACCAGCCCCGTGAGTAGAAAGAATGGCACTAGAAAGGGATCATGACGTCATGTAGTAATGTTGTCCTGGCTGATTCCCAACACATGTGCACACATACACACACATACTCATACTTTATAGATGAGAAAAGTCCAAATATGTTTAATGCCTTGCCCATCAGTACCAGGTGGTTGACTCAAATCTCCGACTCTGTTCAGGCATCTAGCATAACATCAAAATGGGGTTATTGTTTCCAAGGGTTATATCACTGATGTGTCACTGTTTGCACTTACATTAGCAAATACTGGGTTGTCCAACAAGCCATGACTCATTTTTTCCATAGAAAAAAAAAGAAAAAAAAAAAGTCATGACTTTTCTGACAACCCAGTATTTTAAAAATATGTATACTTATTTTAATTTGCCAGAACTGTATGCACTTATCAGAGAGAGAAGAAGGGAAAGTGAGAAAGCAACCCCTACACCACCCCACCACATGGGCAGGACCACGCCACAATCTCATCTCTATCTCTTTCTCTTGGGAACTGTGGCATGCATGCAGGTCCAGGACTCAAAATGTGTGGTCCAGCTGCCTCAACCACCAGAAGAATCGTGTGTCTTGCTCACATTTGAAAATATTGAAGACCTATGACACTAAGAGGTGACTGCATTTAGATTGTTATGACAACTTATTTTTAAGTCCTATCCAGGAGAGCTTCTCCTATCCAGGAGAGCAAGCAAATGCTCTCAGCTTACCAGGTCTGATCCAGAATCCTTAGTCTTGGCTCCCCTTCCTGGTTTCATGGTCATTCAACTGCCTCTTATGGGATCCAGCTGCCTTAACCACCAGACCATAGATTGGCCTGTTTATTCAGGGCCATTAAATTTTTTCCCCCTGACAGTGACTGTTGACTAGCAATGAGAGAAAATAAGAAAGTGCACATGGAGTGAATTTTCTGCATTTTTGTATTTTCAAAGAATTGTTGTTTGAGGCCTATTAATTTCTATCTTCCATAAATTAAAGTTTGTATTAGCATCATAAAAAGGATGACATCTGTGTATGTGCATAAAACGCTTCTCTGTTTATGAATATTAATGTCTGTTTTAGACATTGCATATACAAATATAAGTATAAATGCTGTGGATAATCAGAGCCAAACTTTTTATATAGAATTGCTAAACAATAAGGCTTCAGAAAATATGCTAGGATTAATGTGAAGTGTCCAAAAAACAACAATGAAAGAAAAATGGGAGGCAATATTACAATGTTAGCGTATTCATTCCATCAGTCTTCAAAAAGGAAGTCACTCAGATCTTGGCAGACAAAAGCCACTAATCACAAACAATGTGATTGGAGATTATTTTTTCTTTGTAAATCTTAAATAATAGGACCATATCTGAGTACTGAGAAATACATCTATGACTTGAAATTGCATGCATATCACTATTAAATGATAATGTTTTATATAGAAGGTAGTAGTTTCTTTAAATTTTTTTAGGTTTTTAACATAAGGTGTATACACTTTCTGGAGCTAGGCAGAGAAAGGGAAAGTGAGAAATCAACCTTTAGGGGGCAATGGCCATTCTACATTCTCTTCTCCTTCTCCTCCATCCTCCTCCCAGGATTTTGGGCATGCACACATGTGCTCAGGGTGATTTTTACTCCACTGGGTCCAGGACACAAACAGTAATCTGTCATGTGGGTGTCCAGTGCCTTAACCACTACACTTGCTGGCCCTGGAAAGTAATTGTTTCCTAAAGGAAAGGTCTATATTAAATAATCGCTGCATTGTTAGCCAGGAGTTTGATTTAAAAAAAAAAGCTTTTAAAATTTTTTATCTGATAGTTCTCAATATAGAGATTTTTCATTGTAGAAAACTCGGTTTTAGCTCACCGTGTATTCTTGTTCTATAAGATCATAGAACTTAATATATAATCCTTACATATAAATTGATAAAGACACCTTAATAAAATACTTAGATCTATAGTAGCATTTGAAATACTGGTTGAAGTGAATAGTTCAAACTTCTATCAAGAATTACATGAATGTCATCTGGTACAGCAGGAACTCAATGCTCTGCAATACTAGAATCACGTGGGAAGGTTCCAAGTTTGCATACTGAGGATTAAACCTTTCAAGTTTTCTTCTCCCAACTTTGCAGCATATAACAAGGAACACTGAGAAGTCATAAAAGAAAGATACCTTTCCTTTCTTCTCTTCCAGGTGGCCTATGAGGTTATAAAGTTTAAGGAAGTCATTGTTCTTTGTGCATTTGATTAGCAAGAAACCTGACTGAGAGGGGAGACAGGGAGCTCACAAGCACCATACACCTAAACTGGAGTGAGATACAGGCATAAGCTCATTCTCTAACTCCCGGGGGAGGAACTCATTTCTCATCTGACAGTGTCTATATAGGAAAATAGGACAAGTGCCACCAGCTTGTTGTCTGAGCTAGGGATAGTAACATAACACATTGAGCTTTTCATTTTTTTTAAACTCGTGTGTGTGTGTGTGTGTTTCTTTCTTTCTTTCATGTGAGAGGATGGTAAAACCACACCCTCAACAGGATCTCAGGCAGCGACCCCCCACTCTGGCTCTTTTAGCTAGCCAGAATCACAGGCACAGGTACACACACTCAGCAAGTACAATAAAAGTCGACCTGGGACCAGAATTCCCATCTTCCATAAGACTTGCAAAATTGTAAAGTGTTGTGTGACCACTGACCATCAAAACCACTGGGTCTGAGCTTTTAAATTTTTAAACGCTTGCAAAATATGCATATAGTAACTTTAAAATGTTCAGGATGCTAATCTTCTGCCATATAGGATCACTTGTGGCAGTGCTAGCATGATTGTATTATAGGCACATAATTAAAGAAATGTGTATGAGCTATTTTGACCTAAGGTTTCATACTGTGGAAAACAACCTAATGAGGACTTGTTAGTAACCCAACCACTGATGCTTCTGCTTCCAAAGATATTTTTTTTATCATATATTAGATGTCAACTTTTTCTAGTTATTATAAAGATATGTTATTAAATTGTAATAATGAACCAAAAAAATCACCTCTAATGGAATCACTATCTCAGGAAATGGATTGTATAGAATAATTTATTAATTGAAAAAAACCTTTCCATTATGAATAAGTTCCATCAGAAGAAAAGAAGATGAATTTATTTTTAAAAAAGAAATATGCTTTTTATCTTGCTTTTTATCTCCTAATTTGCAGTAATAATTTATTTTTAAAAATAGTAATTTCTTTTGAAGTCAGAAATGAGACGATGAATATTACCATCACTATCTAACATTGTTCTGGAAATGATGTTCAAATTAATTTGACAAGAGAAATATACAACAGGTATTAAAAATTAGGAATGAGGAGACAAAAATTGTCACTATTTTCAGATGATTATGATACCTAAATAGCCAAAGAAAATTGACTGAAAAATTTAGAAAATAGGAGACCATTGGCTCTTGTTTGCTATATCCCTTATATTATGCAAGAATGTTAGACCATTTGATAAGGTTATAAGCTCTATTAAAAAAAAAACTCTATTAAAAATATTTTCTAACTGCTGAAAATAGTAGCTAGAAAATAAAGTACTGAATTTATGCTTAACAAAAGATAAAATACACAGAAATCAATTCATCTGTAGTGTTCAGAGGCACATGTGCCTATGATCTAGGCTGGTAGAGACTGAGATGGATCGAGGCATGGGATGCCGTCTCTCTCTCTCTTACTTGTGAAAGAAATAAAAGAATAATCTTAAAAGAAAATAGAGAAAAAAAAGAAAACAGAGAAAAAGAATCTGAAATTTATAGATTGTTTCCTCCTTGCGTGTCGGTAATCATGTACAGAACTTTACATATGTCCTCACAACCCTGAGTTGAAATAGTGGATAACTCACAGGTCATGTGCAGACACCACTGCCTAAAATGGTCAGGACTTATGTGCCAGATTTCAGCTGCTCAAAAGAAAACCCTATCATCTTCATTATAGCATTTTTGTCTCAATATTTTTAATTTTATATAGCTGCCTCATGAATTTTGCTTCAGATGCTTCAATAACAAAGTTTCAGTTCTGCATTCTCACCTCATCAGTAAATTGTTCAGCATCCCTAAGAAGATTAACTCCACCCACAAACAGACTTTTGTAGTCATCGATGTAGAGACGAGCACTTCCGGAGCAGTGTTCAGAAAAGGGTGGTGAATATATTGCTTCAAGTCTGAAGTTTTCCAGAAGATTCTGGCAACTCTTATGTTCAAAGTTTACCCTAACAATGTCTGTAACTGGCACAAAATAAAGGGACCCAATTGTTAGATCTCTGTTGGGAAGCAAAATGTTACCCGTTGAGAAATACATTTCTTCGGGTTAGGTAGGGGAAGTATATTATTTTTGTGTTTGTTCTTGACAGCTAATATCTCTATAAGAGTTAATTAGATGATGTGTTTTTGGTGAAGATGGCAGAGTAAAGGATGCCATCAAGCTCTGGCAGAAGAGATGCAAAAATATGAGGTTGGACTTTATCATGCCAAATAGGCTTATATTATACATATGGAAATTTTAAGGCAGAGTGAATTTTTCTTTGGACAAGAAAGAAAAGTATAAATAACACCTAAAGGTTAATATAGCATCTATTATGGAGGAAATGTTATTGTCGGGATCAACTCAGTAGCTAGAATTTATGAAATGTTTTTTCCATAAAGTGACCCACAGAAGCCAACAATTTTCACAAATTCCTTGACTTTTTTGCTGTACACCAAACATTCATTCGAGATTTAGTATTGTTAAAGAATATGAAAAAATATGAAAAAATCTCCTTACTCTGGCTTGGTTTCTATAAACAAACTACAATCTCTCTCTTTTTTTTTTTTTTTTCCCCTTTCTTGCTGTCAATCACAGCAGCTAGGCTTAGGTCAATCACAGGCATCCCACCTCTTAAACTGTGTTAATGCAAATTTAGGAATGTAACCAACCCAAATTGCTTCTCTACCTCAGTCTTTCACTTTTGTTTTTGTATGTCACTTTACCGTTCCTGTACACGTCACTTTCCTTTCCTTGAACTTGAAAACCATGTCACCATGAGGCTGCTGGAGTTGTTCAGAAGTCCAGGACAACTGCTTGATTCAAGTTGTGTTAAGATTTGAAAAATCTGCTCACTTAACCTCCATTTAATTAAACTGGCTGCATTTTTTAAAAGAGGTTTTTGCCTTAGGATGTATGTGCTTGTTAGGGGAGGCAATAAGGGGAAGGGGGAGAGACAGTGAGAGGGAAAGTGAGAAATCACCCCCAGAGGGGAAGACCACACCTCAATCCCTTCTCTATTCTCCTCTGGGGATCTCTGGCATGCACACAGGCACACACACCCTGCGTGAGTTTCAAGCCACCGGGTCCAGTACTCAAACCACAGTTAACCATGTGGGAGCCCAGTGACACAACCTCTGTTCCATCTGCTAGCCCCTCAGCTGGATTTTTACAGCATCATGGGCCAAACAACCCACCTCTAAAAGTCCAAGGCCACTTAGATTTAACTGTGGGCATACTTTCAGGAAGAGACATTAAGCCTGATTGAAAAGGAAGACAAATCTACCATAGGTTATCGTTATGTAACAAAGGAGATAACTGATACTTGAAGGTAGTGTTTTATTTATGCTTCATCAAGTTCTTTCCTCACAAAACACTTTTTCTACTTAAAGTTTTCTTATTTTAAAGTTCATGTACATGTTTTGAAAATCCTGCTGCTGAGAATCACTTTCTTACAAGCCTATGCAAAGAATATATCTAGTGGAAAATAAAGAAGAATGTGTGCATTCATGCATTATACAACATGAGAAAGAGCAAGACTTCCCACAAAAGGAAATTGGAATGTTCCACTGATCCTTCTCTACTTTTCTTAAACCAAATTGCTAGATCATATGAATAACTGGAAAATAATTAGAGTGCCAGCATTTGTAGATACCTTACTTTGTAACAGAGAGTTTTATTTTTGTCCTATTAGAGGTCATTTTACCTTATTTTTTTCCTTATTATTTCTAAGAATCTGTTAATATATTTAACAAATGTTTATTAAATGATCACATGTAAAGTACTTAGAGCACATTGCAAGAACTCAAAAGATAAAGAGTATCTTTTTACTCTTTTCAAGTGCTTAAAATTAAGTGGAGGTAATGATGAGCATTATAATAACTACTTTAAGGCTGACTCTTATCATAGGCATAAAAAAGACACAAGGAATGTGCTCGAGCGAGAGACGCTGAAGAAAAACCAGTTGTAATAGAGAGGATCAGATAAAATGTTATGAAGAAAAATTTATTTAAACTAGACAAAATATAGTTGGGAGATGTTTAGGGAAGGATTTACAAATGATACAATGGCAAAAAGTAGTTTGCAAATTTAAACTAGACAAAATATAGTTGGGAGATGGTTAGGGAAGGATTTGCAAATGTCAAAAAGAAATGTTTGAACTAAGATTGTTTTCTGGACTTTGGATATCTTTGTGGACAAACTGCATAAAGAGAGGTAGAAAATGAGATCGGTCTATATTATTTTTAGCTTATAAATGATGTAATTAGTCACTAATAAAGTATATATTACACCTAATACATGACCTGTATTAATCAATCACTAGATATGGACTGCCTCAGGAAGGGACATGACCTATAGTGAGGCAAGAGAGTAGCAAAGGCAATTCCAGAGGGGAAGACTGCTGAAGGATCTGCTGATCATATCCCCACAGCCAAGCAGCAAACCCTTTATTGATGAGGACTCTGGGCAGTGCACTTCCTTGCACACCTTGGTCCATTCCTTCTGCCTCTCACCTCATCTCTTCATAGACTTTGGATTCCATCAGATTGTTCTTTCTAAGGAAAATCTACAAGAAGAGACAGTTAGTAGGATGAACTACAACCTCCTCCCCAACCACTGCAGTTGGTCTTGAGCCAGAAATGACTAGCATTCTTTTTTTTAACATTATCCATTCAAAGTTACCCTCACCATCAGCTGTCACCTTGGCAAATCTTGACACTTTAGCTGGTAGCATGACACAGGCCCTCATCCAAACTCACTAAAAAGGAGTCTGAGTCCCTGATGTCCACACCCTTGAAAGGAAGGAATACAAAGACATGCCCACATGATTGGGCTTGATGCTAAACATAGCTCTATAGTTCCACAGTGCTAGATGACATGGGGAAAATTATCTCAAGGCGACTGAAATCCAAATAATTAGGACTAATAAGATCCCCTTTTAGAACTTCAGTCTATCTGCCATATTGTCTAGGCACATAAAACTTTGACTAGAATCAGTTTGTGGATTGTGTACAAAAGTCAAAATGCTTTTGTAAGCAGAAACTACTATTTCACAGCTAAATTTAATTTGTATGCAGGGACATTTGTGAAAACACGAACATTACCAAAACATACTACATGCAGACGGAAAATGTTCCCATGCTTTCACAGATTTAGAGAATACGGACATATTATGTGAGTCCAAGTTGAGGTAATTGTAAGTTTTCAGAAAAAGTGAAAGGAACAATTCATTATTCTAAACCTGATCTCAGGATCCATGAAAAAACTGTAATATAAATTGTTCTAGATTACATTTATGAAATTACTCTAATGAGCTGTTTATAGAATGGTGCTTTAATTGCAATGAAATTCTTATAGAAGTGATGAAAATTGATTACTTAAACAGTTGATGTAATCATTATGAAAGAATCCATAGTAGGAAGATGTCTGAGTAATATCAATTTTCCTATTCTTTAGGAGTAAAAAGAGCAAAAACCAGTATTTGTAATTCTGAAAGAATAATATAAAATGTCTGTATGTGTATATAGATATTAGTATATTATCCTGGAGGAACTGCTCCCAGAAAGTCTACAAAGAAAGATGATGTGAGAGGAAGAAAGAGTGGACCGAGGTAAACAAGAAAGTGCACTAGCCAGACTCTGATGACAACCTCCAATCATTCTAGCAACTCACTCATGGCAGATGCATTGAAATATAATGGGGGGAAAAGTCTAGGTTTTTAGTTGGCACACCTTTTTGAAAGCCTTTTCTGGCTTCTGGCATTTTATAGACATTTAGGAAAGTCGTTTTAATTGAGTCTGCCTCAGTTTACTCATCTGGACAATAGAGTTGAGAAGATAAAATCAAACAGTGCATATGAAGGACCCTAGCACAGATATCACAAATAAAATCACTCAGAAATCACTGATTATGCTCTCTTCTGATAAAAGTACAGTAAAAGGCGTATTTTTGACTAAGTATCACTTGTTCTCTCTCAACCTCGGTAGTGCCAGTACTATATATATAGTTCAGCATTAATAAGTGTTAAAAATAGCAAAATTAGCAGCAAACGGGACTAGAAAGAGCTCTTTTTTTTTAAAAGAATTATTTATTTATTTCCACTTGTTATTGTTTTTTTTTTTTTTCTTTATTTGACGAGAGAGCGAGAAAGGGAAAGTGAGAAAACAAGCCACCAGGTCCGGGACTTGAACCATGGTTGGCCATGTGGGAATCCAGCGCCCTTATCCACCACACCACCTGCTGGCCCCTACAAAGAGCTCTTTTGAAAATAAAATTAAGTAGAAATGGATTAAGTTTCAAGTTTTCACTTTTAAATGACATTTACTCAGTGTATTCTTTGATACTATATATTAATACTGTTTAGGCAGTGGTTGTTCTGTATGTGTCTGTTTTATTGTTTGTGTTTGGTTTATGTTTTCCCTTTAGCACTCTCAGAAATATTGAAACATTCTCAAGCTCACATGATTGCTTTGGCTGGGAATCAGCCTGCAATCTTAATTAAAGTCTGCAAAGCATGAGTAAAGCTACATCTAATTTAGTAAGATTGTAATTCTTTCTTTCTCCATTCTGGCTTCACCTACCTTCTCCCTTCTTGTCCCACATCGTTCTTCCAGGGACTGTGGCAACTGCACTGGAGTGGGAAGACAATATTTTAGATTTTTGGTGGAGCATGGCCACATACCCAGTGCTTCCATCCATCATTCTGGCTCCTTTGCAGGAGGTAGAATCATTTTTTATTTAAGATTTTGTTGGAACTTCCAGCAATATAGTGCCTAGTCTGTTCTGGAGATGGCAGAGAGTAGAAAGTTGGAATCTTATACCATTATTTCATACCACTGTATAAACTGGATATAATTTTGGAACAAGGATTGAGTGAATATATTGATTATTCCTTCTTCTAGCTCCTCTTACTATCTTTTATTTTTGAGAAGTTTTTGCTATAGGGTGCATGCACTTGTCAGAAGAGAGAGACAGAAAACAAGAAATGACTACCCAGTCGGGATGGCCATGCCGCAATCCCTTCTCCTCTATTCTCCTCTCAAGATCTTGGACACTCATGCACATGCACCCGGCATGAGTATAAATCATTGGGTCCACGACTCTAACCATAGTTGACTACATGGGAGTCCAGGAACATAGCTATTACGCCAAGAGCTGATCCCAGCTCTTCTTACTATTTTTTGGAGAAGTTAGGAAATAAAATACACATCTTATGCTATGATTTGGATAATGGTTAGCCCCCCAAAGATTCATATTTTGAAGTTTGGTCCCCAGTTAATTGCATTGGGAAGTGAGGCCTCATGAGCAATTAATAGATTCTGGAGTTTAAAAGCTGAGCTTTAGTAAATGTTGATTAGATCATGGAAGCATCACTCTCATGAATAAATTAATGATGTCTCTTGGGCAATTCAGTGAGTTTCAGTTCTTGTGAGAAGGGGCTAGTTCTCTTGAGAATGTAGGTTGTCATAAAAGGAAGATAAGTGTCCCTAGGTCTCTGTATACAACCTCATCCTCTCTGTTTCTTACAGATCAGCCATATTGTATGCTAATTTCACACATCTGAACCTTCCAGCCACCAGAATCATAAGCCAAATAAACCTTTATTTTTTTTAAAAAATGTTTCAAATAGTTTGCAATAGGGTGAGTGTTCTCACCACAAAGAAAAAGAGAGGGAAAGTGAGAAATCACTCCTCAGTGCTGATGGCCATGCAAACAATTCCTTCTCCTCCTTTCTCCCTTCAAGAACTTTGGCATGGACGCTTAGTGTGTTTTTCAAATAGCCTTTCCAGGACTGAACCTGCACAGTTGACTTTGTGGGATTCAGCCTCTTTAACCACAATGCCACTCACCCTCACCAGCCTAAATCTTTATTCTTACATATTGTTGTTTCTCAAGTATTTCGTAAGCAACGCAATAATGGACTAAGACAACTTGTTTCTAAGATTTTTTTTAAACAATTGGTATCACAGCTATTGTTTGCTATTATCCCTTATATTATGCAAGAATGTTAGATCCTTCTTTCATATCATTCTCCAGCTTCTGACATGCATATATATTCTTAATATCAATATGGACAAAGGTAGTAATAACAATGATAATACCAACTACCAAATATTAAGCACTTTTGTAGTGTCAGGCTCTAAACTATTTTACATGACTTATATCTTTAATCCTTCAATAATCATTGAAACATTATTAATATTCGCATTCTACAGAGGAGAGAAATTAAGCCTAGACGGGGCTAAGTACTATCTCTAAAGTTACAATGTAAGAAATAGAAGAGATGGAAAGCAAATCAAGAATTCTAAGTGCTGAGCTACAGACTCAAAATTTTTAAGACCTATTAGATATTTCCAGCTAAGTGTTCTATGTATAGTTCAAATCTAATATCTTAAAACTCTCTTAATCTATCTTTCTGCTGCTATAACAGAATTCCATAGACTGAGTAATTTATAAAGAAAAGATATTTAGATCACAGTTCTAGAGGATGAGAAGTCCTAGAACATGGCATCAGTGTCTGGCAAGGTTTTGTGCTGCATCATAATATGGCAAAAGATCAAGTAAGCACCTAAGAAAGAGAAAGAATACAGGTGTCCTGGCTTTTATAACAACCCACTTTTGCAATAACCAACCCATTCTCACAATGATGACATTAGTCAAGGGTTGGTCATCATAACCAAATTACCTATAACTTCCAAACATTGTTGTATTAGGGATGAGTTTCTAATACACATACTTTGGGAGACATGTTCAAACAATAGCAATACCCAAACATATTATATACCCTAAATCCTTACCTCTAAAAAAATATAAATAACTGTTAAGTTGCTTTATCTATGCTTCTTTTTTAGTTGAAGATCTTATCATCTCTCAAGTTCACTTAAAAGTTGCTTGATATTGGGCAAACGGGTAGCATAACAGTTAAGGCATTGGATTCCCATGTGGTCAACCATGTGCAAGCATATGCAGCATATAACGCAAATCTCTCTTTAAAAAAATATTGGTTGATATTTATATCAATCTCAACATTTCACTTTTTCTTAATCTATTTTCATATTAAATTTGTCATTTCTATTAACTTATAGTTCAAATATCATTCATTCGTTTCCTCAGTATCCCACCCTTAATTGCTTGCATTTTGGTTCCCTTTATTGTTTGTTTGAATTAAGGCAAAGATTTATAACTGCTTGTTATGTGTTTAATTGTATCCCTTCCTATGTTCTTATGTTGAGTCCTAGTCCCAGTACCTCAGAATTTGAAGTTATTTAGAGATATGATCCTTGTAGAAGTAGTCAAGTTATATTTAAATTATTGAAGTAATTATCCATTTTGTCTTTACCTGGTGAACTCATGCCCACCTTTAAAATGCTATGTTAAATAATATTTTCCTCTTTAATTTTCTCCCAAATTTCACTCTATTCCAATGATGGCAGAGTTTTCAGCTGCTTCAAGTTCCAGAAATCTACTTAGGAGTGTATATCAGCTCAGATACCATCAGAAAACAGACATTATTGGAAGTTTGCTTAAACCATAGGTAACTCATTTTTGCTGATTAGATTTGGTTCAATATCAGCAATATCATATGGTTCAAAAGAGCATTTTAGGAACCAGTAAATTCAGTTCATGTAATCTCTTACATGAGATGAAAAGGTGAAGAGCTGAATGAGAGATGGTGAAGCAATCTACATATTAGCAGCCTTAAGGAACTGTTTTCACCCTGAAGCCAGGGTAAAAAGGAAGAATGTATATTATTAACATCCAGATGCTAGCCCACCTGGTGAGTGTTTGACCATTCCAGGTCCTGGAGACAGGACCTGCAGCCACAAAGGAGGCTAAGAAGTTTCTAGAGAATCCATCTCGCACAGATAGGAGAGAAATACTCCACCTTATCTCTCATCCTGCTCTTCAATCTTCTGTCAGAGCCTCCCATTGACCAAAATTAACTGAAGCCAGAGAATCAGAGAGCCTAGAAATTGTATTTTAAGATACAGTGGAGCAGATAAGGGTGAGGACTTGATTTTAGAGGAAATAGTGAATGAAAGGCAGAGTATTAATGGTTTTCTTCTGTTTGACCTCAATTTGTCAAAAACCTGCCCAGTCGTAGACTTGATACATTTTAAAGACATGTGATTCAACAGAGCTGAGACTTACACTGTCTATACTTTCTATATACCCTGGATTTAATCAACACAGACAAGTATGAGAATGGAACTTGCCAGAGTTCTCACATCCAGTTTCCAGGTGAATTACCATAGCCACAGCTCTGTCACCTTTCACATCAAAGGACAGTGGAAAGGCCCTGATAATGAGGGCATGCTGAGCCACCAGTCTACTGGCCTCAAAGGAAAGCACAGCAGATTTCTGCTTCCTAGGGAGGGAGATCAGAGGTAGGACCTGATATTACAGCTGACTGTTGGCCTCCAAGCGGATGCGCAGCATGTATGCAGAATGAAGCTACAGAAACCATGATGCACAACCCAGCACAGACTGCAGGATAATTGCCAAGAACACACCTGCAATAATTCAAGGGTGGGGTGGGGGGAAACAGGAGTATGTGAGCTTGCCTGATTTTGCATGATGTATCTTTGTTGCTTGAACTTTACAAGTTATACCAGTTTTGATTTTTAAAGATAAATGTCTCTATACAATCAGAAGCCAGTATCATTAGGTTTACCCCACTGAGATCTCAGGACATGCAGAATGGTTAACTAAGAACTTTTGATTTAGAAATCCAGTAATAGAGGTTAGCTGTACCCACAGTATGAAAGCAACTACAGAAAAATTATCAAGCGTTAACCAAAGTGGAATGTGCCTGTATGTAATCCGAATAAAAGTGGGCCATCTTGTTCCTGCTTTCAGATTCCCATTAGCATCATACCATATTAAATGAAAACATCAAACCTGAAATAGTAATGAAAGTCTTCCTTGAAAGTCTCTTTAAGATACTAAGAGTGGAGCTTACAGACTCTTTTAAAGCTTTCTAAAATCTTTTGGGCATTTTTTTTCTTTCTTCTAAAGTACTACTTGTCCCTGTTGTTGCTTAAATTAGTCATTCCCTCTTTCATTTCTTCCTTTCTTCACTCTTCTCTGAAGCATCTCTGGTAGCTCTGCCCTTTCTCCTGTAGATCTCACTGCTCCAAAAAACAAAAAGGATAGTCCTCAGGACTCATGTTTCTTTGAAAGCTGGAAAGAAAAGAATTCTTAACACACTTTTATACTTATTCTTCACTTTAAAGGGACCATACATAGTATACAGAATATTCTACTATTCTCTCTTTCCTCGTTTAGAGGAAAATACGTTTACTGGTCACATAAAGCTAAATAAAATCTCTCTCAAATTTCTGTTCTGAATCCTTTTCTTGGCTTGACATTGTACGTACTCTTTAGTGTTACAGAACTGGTCAAGAAATAAATGAAACTGTAACTGTTCATAGGTCTCAAGGGACCTTCATAGCAAGTCCTATTGAACCCACTGTTTCTGTGAATAGTCCATGAGATGATAAAGAACAAGGAATTTACCAGCTGACTCTTCTGGTCTCCTATCACTCACTGGTCAATGTCCACCTCCTTAGGCCTCAGATTTCCTACAATTTCTGGTTATATTACCTTACCCAGGACTCCCAGATAGCCAATGGAGAGACAAGAGCATTTGTAGGTCTGTTTGGATTTAGAAGATGACATTTCTGTGCCTCTCAGTGCAGCAATGAAAGCCTAGTTGAATCCCAACCTCAGATATTGTCCATGCCTTAGGGGACAAGGAGAGCAAAGATAATGGAGGTGTCCGGGGAGAAATGGTGATATCCAAAGGGGTCAGCAGGTGGTGTGGTACTTTAGGTGCTGGACTTCCACATGGCTGACCGTGGTTCAGGTCCTGGACTTCACAGCTTGCTTTCTCATTCTCTCTTCTCTCTCTGTCTCTTTTAGTGAGCACATGTGCTTGAGAGCAAATTAAAAAGATAATAATAAATAAATAATTAAATAATAATTCTTAAAAAAAAGAAATAAAATGGAAGCGACTAAAATCAGGAAGCAGGAAAAGCAGATGGGGTGGGTAGTCAGGTGCATAAACTGGGTTTTATACAAAGTACATATAGAATCATACATAATTTCATCTAGTTATAGATAGGTCACATAGATGCTATACAGAGTACCTACCTACCAAATGACCACATAAGTTATATATAGAACTATCAGAATAATTATGTTTTGGTCATTTAAATTTTAAAATGTAAATTGTAAATCATATCTATATAATATTTTGGACAAGAAAAGCAAAAATATACTTAGCTTGGACCATCAGATAATTAACTCACATTACTTTGCACTATTTGACATAATAAAATGAAGGAGATTAAAATCTACCTCCTGTCAGGCAATCTCTGCTATCACGTCACATTTGCTTGATAAATGTAGATTAAAAATAGCCTCAAATGCTGAAAGACGAGTGTGTTTACTCTATCAAGTGAAAATATCTAGAGACCACACAGCCTGTTGTTTTGCTAATGGTGATTTTTTTTTCCTTGTTGAATGTCACCTCACACATGGTGGGTACGCACTAACATACAGAGGGTATTAGTGACTCTATTAAAAAGTTCTCACTCATAATTGTAAATTTTCTCAGGCCCATTGACAGGAAGATAAGCTGCCCAAATAGCTATCAAACCACTGTGCTCATGTGCTCAGGAAAGATGCTCTACCATGCTAAAAAGGGTTGAGATGGGTGGATGAGAATGAGATACTTTTTTAAAGTTTATCTATTTCTTACATGAGAGAGAGAGAGAGAGAGGAGAGAGAGAGAGAGGAGAGACACCTCTGACAGCATCTTCATACCATGATCCAGCTTTAGCAGCCTAGCTCATGGTCACATACGTGAACCTGGAGTGTACAAGGCCTTGAGATGTGAACCTAAGACCTTCCCATGTGAGTTCAGCATCTCAGAACATTGTGTTCCTACCTTGCCATCACTTCCAAGCACATGAGTCTTATTTTTTTGGAAATGTTGAAATCACAAACTCAGCAACCAAATTAAGTGTGAAGTGAGACAAAGTAAAACAATGTTGTATTGAATAATACTTAGGGGCGGGGGATACCAGAGATGACTGCATGTGTAAATGATAATGAACTGCATTTCTAGTTCAGGGTTAAAGTTCAGAAACTAAAAGACTGTCTATATATAGCTGAGGATTTACAGAAATAGCAAAGAAAATGTGCCTTTTCATAAAAATAAAAGTTTATAAATATACACATAACACACACAAAGACATGCTAACAATCTCTAATTATATATATATATTCATATATCTGTATATGTATAAAACACATGTGTGTTTATGTGTGTGTGTCAGTGAGTGTGTAAAGAGGAAAATAGACTATTGACTTCAAGAATCTATTGAATATAGATTCTTCCTTTTACCAGCTTATGTTATTGTGATTTTTGGACAAGTGATTTCAACTCATTTCCTATGTATTAGGTTAAATCATGAAATTTGCATTTCAACATATCAAAATGGTAGCAATATCCTATTGTCCAATGTAATAAACGAAAGGACAGTAACAGCACACAGAGCTTCACAGGGTTATAGCAAGGGTTAGACAATTCACGTGTTAGTTTGGATGGTTACTGGCGTATACTAAGCGTTCATGTTTATTATGAAATATGCATTTCTGAGGCCAGTGGGTGGTGTACTGAGTAATGCACTGGACTCCTTGGTCTACTCTTTGAGTCCTGTACCCAGTGGCTTGAAACTCACACCAGGTATGTGTGACCGTGTGGGCAGAATCCCAAGAGGAGAATAAAGGAGAAGGGATTGTGGCATGGGCATCCCCACCGACGATGATTTCTCACTTTCTTTCTCTCTGTCTCTCTCTGTGTCTTTAGGAAGCACATGCTTCCTATAGCAGAAATCTCTCTTTCAAAAAACTGCATTTTCCAGTTTCATCACACTGTTACATTCTGAATCAAGTGTGGGTGCAAGTGAATTCTTGGTGCTCTTTTATAGCTTTCAGATCTGTTCTCTAAAACAAACGACTGGCATATACTAACAACCAAATATCTACAAACACATGACACTAAGGATGACTGAGCAAACAATGAGCTCACAAAATTGATTATTCTTTTCTACAAAAAATTACTCCCTCCCACGTGAGACCTGTATCGAGATATGTGGAAAACCATGGTATTTAGGTACCATGAGTGAAATTTCATTACACATGAGAAAGAAAAGTCCTCATTTCTTCTCTTGCCTTGCCTGAAAAATCTGAGTTATCACCTGAATTGAAGTTTGACATGTCTAACTGCATCATGAAGTAGAGCCAAACAAGGA
>NW_006204238.1:523163-531120 GCF_000334495.1 Tupaia belangeri chinensis | reverse complement strand
TGAAACTAAGCAAGTAATTCATGTTAGCCAGCAGTAAAGAATATTCTTCACTGGAGAGAGAAAGAAGGAAAGTAAGAAAGAACTCCCCATGGAGGATGATCAGGCCACATACAATCACTTCTCCATTCCTCCCTCTTTCTGGGATTTTGGGCACACATGCAACAGTGTGTTTCTCAAGCCACTGGGTCTGAGATCCCAAACACACAGTTGGCTATGTGAGTTCTAGCTGCCCTAATCTCCACACTCACTACTGGCTGACCCAAGAATATTCTTTATTTGGGAATTTAGGTACAGTAAAAACAATGAAGAGACATTTTACAATACAAAACCATAAAAATACTAAGCCATTGAATCTTCTGCTCTGGAAGATCTGAGGTCTCCATACAGTCTCTGTCTCTGACTTGTCAAGTTGAGTCATTATTATCTTGCACCTTGTATAACAGCTACAGAAGAAAATTCTGTGTGAGTTCATTCCCATTAAAGAATGTGACAAGAGTGGGGTATTAGAGTGGGGTATTTTATAGCACCACCTCCTGGCAGAGGCTATGATAACCTCCCATGGGGATCATTTGTGATTTTCCTTCATGTAGGGATAATGTAGATAAACCCAGTGACTTTGGCAGCTATTGGTTAAAAATAACTTGGAATGGACCTATTTTCATCCATTAGTGCATGCAAAAGAGCTGTCTATTGATCACAAATGCCTATTTTGAAATGCACATGAGGAAGAATCAAGCTTCCTGTTAGGTTAAGTTAGAGAAAACATTAACTGCTTTTTAGATATCCCGTACTAGAATTTTCATGAGAACATTTAAGTCAATATATCAAAAACAGAACTACCTTATCATTGTCTTCTAAATCTCTTCTTCTCCCAGGGATGGGAGTTGTGGCTTCAGAAATGGTACCATTGTCTTTCCAACAACCAGTGGTACAAACTTTGGTTTACTATGAACTACCTGCTCTCTCAAGTAAAATGTTAGAAATGAAGCTCTCTAGTGTGACCTACAAAATGTCGCATACAGCAATTCTTTCCTTTTCACAGCACAGTGATCTCCTAAATTTAACTGTCTCTTACCTGTTTTATTTCCTTAGCTTCCGACATACATCTTGCATCTTAACTCTAGATAAATCTATGCCTGAAACTACCATTGCTGGAATACAAATCCTTCCACCCCTCTATATAAAGTATTAATAATTCTTTGTGGGCTACCAGACAAGAGCTTAAAATCTTTTTAGTTCTGCTTTTATGAGTATTTATATTTTGCCACTTCTCCATTCACCACCCTCTTTTCTTTTCTTTTCTTTTCTTTTCTTTTTTGGAGAGGTTTTTGCTATAGGGCACGTGTGCTCACCAGACAGAGAGAGACAGAGAGACAGAAAGTGAAAAATCACCCCCCAGGAGGGATGGCCATGCCACAATCCCTTCTCCTTCATTCTCCTCTCGAGATCTTGGGCATGCACGCACACACACCCGGCGTGAGTTTTAAGCCACCAGGTCCAGGACTCAAACCGCGGTTGACTACGTGGGAGTCCAGCGAAATAGCCATTACGCTAACTGCTGGTCCCAACCACCCTCTTTTCTTATCACTTCTCCCAAATGACCTCTACTCTGCATCAAGGTCGAATGAGACCTGATACCATCTTGAGAGCTGTGATCCAGCCTGGATTTTCCTTTCTCCTTTCACATAGTGCAGACATCCTGAGAATATAAAGGTCATAGGATGCAAAGTCAAACTGAGCATGTTCAAATTAAGAACTGGACTCTTTATAGCTGAATGCTTTAGAAAAAACATCCTAATCTCTCTGACCTCAAGGAAATAGTCGTACCCTTTTGCTCTTCAACTTCTGACTTCACAATGAAGCAAAGTATTTTATTTTATGGTGCCTGATGCCCTCTCTGAACTTCTACATATTGTAAACTTCCCCAGTGCTGAGTGAAGCTAGAGAGAGGCACAAGAGTGAAACACTATATTTAAAAAAAAAATAAATGAGAGAAAGATAGTGAGCAAAGCTGTTTCCTTCAGATCTTGAAGACAGGTTATCCTTCCCACCTCCACCTCATGCAGACTGCCTGCTGCTCCTCACTCAGCAGGGTAACACAATAAGTTTGTTTTTGACCTTGCTTTCTGATTTGCTTGTGTTCACAGCAGACACCTAATGTCTTATTAACATACCTTGGGTATGCCTTCAGCGAGAAATATTTTCTTCTCACAATTTAATAAAGAAAGCATTGACTTGTAAGGTCTAATGCAGCTGTTCCACTAGCCTTCAGCCAGCCTAGAACTACTAGTATCTGGACATGTCTCTATGTAGAGGACTTTAGGAACACTCTTTGGTCCCATATCTTAATTTAAGAGTCTACAGCAAGGACCAGGCAGTGGCATGGTGGCAAGGCCACTGAAATTACATGAGAAAGTCCTGGCTTCAAGTCCCAGGATTTGTTTATGCATGCCAGGTGAGCGTGTGTGGTCCTGATTCTAGAGTAAGAGTGGATCGTGGCATGAGGACCCTGTTGGGAGTACCGATCTTAGTCTTTCTCATGGAAGAAATAAAGAAGAGGCTGAGGCATTTTTCTTGTAATATAATATCCCATATGTCCTTCACCGTATTTCAGATCAGTAATATGTGTGGAACAGAGTGTATTTCATTTCTGTAATGCATCACAGGATGAGATGTATATTTTTGCAAAAGAATTTTTTTGGTTCTTTTTAGTGTCTCTTTCTAGCTCTTTATGTTATTTGTCATTTTAAAATTTTGGCTATGGGGAACAGCAGTTAGCGTAATGGCTATGTCGCTGGACTCCCATGTAGTTGACTGTGGTTCAAGTCCTTGACCCAATGGATTAAACTCATGCCGGGTGCGTGTGCATGTGTACCCAAGATCCTGAAAGGAGAAAGGAAGAGAAGAAATTGTGGCATGGCCACTCCCCTGGGGGTGATTTCTCTCTTTCTGTCTCTCTGTCTCTCTCTGTTTTTTTGATAAGTGCACACTCCCTATAGCAAAATCCTCTTAAAAAAAAAAAATGGCTGACATGTTTTGTTACATTTGCCCCTGAATACTTCTTTTTTTTTTTTTTTTGGAGAGATTTTCGCTATAGGGAGCGTGCGCTCGCCAGACAGACAGAGAGAGACAGAGAGACAGAAAGCGAGAAATCACCCCCCAGGGGGGATGGTCACGCCGCAATCCCTTCTCCTCCATTCTCCTCTCGGGATCTTGTGCACGCATGCACATGCACCCAGCGTGAGTTTTAAGCCACCGGGTCCGGGACACGAACTGCGGTTGACTACATGGGAATCCAGTGACATAGCCATTACGCTAACTGCTGGTTCCCGCCCCTGAATACTTTTTCAAAATAGGAGAAATTCTTTTTTTTTTGAGAGGTTTTTGCTGTAGGGCATGTTCATTCCTCTCATCAGAAAGACAGAGAGAAAGAAAGCGAGAAATCACCCCCCAGGGGGGATGGTCACGCCGCAATCCCTTCTCCTCCATTCTCCTCTCGGGATCTTGGGCACGAACGCACATGTGCCTGGCATGAGTTTAAGACACCAGATCTGGGACTTGAACCACAGTTGGCTGCATGGGAGTCCAGCGACATAGCCATTGAGCCAACTGCTGGTTCCCCAAATAGAAATAATTCTTAATTATGTCTATTATACATGATCAGGTGTTATCCTCTTCATGAAGTCTCTTGTAGTCCATTTGTCACCAAAGTGAATAATTCTGCTACAGCTCTTGCCTTTAAGTATACCCTGTAGTTTTATCATAAACTTTTTTTCCCTAGCATTCATGCTTCACAATTCTATACTCCTTTATGAACCTTGTAAGCTTAAGAGTAATCATGTTCAGCTTTATATGCCTCTAGCATTAACAAGTAACCAAACCACATATTCTATCCACATGTTTCATTTACACTTCATCTGTAGAAAAAGTTAATGTGTTGGGATTTCGGAAAATGTCTTATTTCAGTTGAACTGTCTTCTCAAAAGCTAATTTCTTTACACAACTTGATGCTGACATGTAAATGTTTACAGCTTTGAATTGGGAATTAATCACATGCTGGGCAAAGATAGGAATCTAATATTTCTAATAAATCCAATGTAAATATTTTCATACAGTATTCCTGATCAGCTATTCCCCAGTTAAATGCAGTAGCAACGTTCTCTCTCACCCCCCCCCTTTTTTTCAGAACATTATCTATAGTGTACTATTGGTGTGGGCATAATCCAGTTGAAGGAAGTATAATTACAGCTTATGATTTACTTGTGCTCTGAAAATAAAATAATGTTAATACATTTTTTTTCTAAGATTTCACAAATACAGTTCTAAGTAACAGTCGTTCCCCAATTGACATAGTTTCCTTTGTAGACACCAGTGGCTGTCAGTCGTTCGTAAGATGTGGAAGAGTAGTGAAACAGTAGACAAAGCATCACTGCTTGTCACACTTTATTTTATAGATACTCTCAAGAAATTGTTTGAATCACTGTTTTGACTCACACTTAAATATAGCAATGGGAGAACTATCCTGAATTTCCAAATATTTCCTCCTCTGTGTGATTGAAATATAAATCATAAATGTCAGTGGAATAAACTTTGCTCAATACTGTGGTGCTAGTAAAACCACTAAATGGTATTTTATGTAGATGGCTTGATTAGCTTCCCTGTGTTAAAACTACATTTATAACTCTCTAAAAATGTGAATCCAATATCAAGTTGGAAACCTGGAATTAACTACGGTATTTTACAACGATGGCACTAAACACTTTGGGGAGACCGATACCCTTTTTGAAAAGTTCTCATTTATTTATTTGTTCATGAGAGAGACAGAGAACACCTCAAATAGGGCTTTCATACCATTATTCACCCCAGGCTTCAGGAAGTCCAGATCAGAGATATGTACGTGTCCAATATGCTCAAGGAAATCTCCAGTTGCAAACCTTGAACCTTCCCACGTTGGTCAGCCTTACATAGGAACATGCCTTACTCCAGCACCTCTCTTCAGCCTTACTGGGGGTCTGAGGCTCTTTAAGAGTCTAAGAAATGTTTCAGATTCTCGCTTTAGAAAAAAGTATATAAATTAATACATTGAAATTTTCATAAAATTTCTGTGGATTCTCCCTCAGTAGGACAATGGACCCTAAGTTAAAAAAACACAATTGTAGAAGAATTTGAACGTTTAATTGTTAGTTTTTCTGCATACTTCACATTTCACTGCAACTAGGAATCTAAATCTTTGGCAAAAAAAAAAAAACCTTCATGATAATATATTTTCCATTTATATATGTGAAAGCAATAATTAGTATGAAGTTGAGTACAATAAAATGAAGAAGAAAATAGTAAAAGTAGAAAATATGCAATTAAATAGGATTTTTAGCCCTTTGCTATACAATGGAACACTTATATTTGATATGATGCATGACCATACTCATCCAAGGACAACTGACTGGCAGAATGAAGATGTCTTTCCAAGTACAGGTTTAACATAAACAAAAACCCAAACCACATAATTACAGAATTCTTTTACATTCTGCTAAGAATGGCCACAGGATAATTCTCTTCCCTTTCTTCATTAAAAAAGAACTTACTTATTTTTTACTTTAAAATATTTCATTGACAGGACTAGCAAATGGAGTAATGGTTATGTTGATAGACTCCCACATAGTCGACCATGGTTCAAGTCCAAGACCTGGTGGATTAAAACTCACATCAGGCACATGTGTGTGTACTCAAAATTCTGAGAGGAGAGTGGAGGAGCAGGGATTGTGGCATGACCATCCCCCCAGGGGGCGATTTCTCGCTTTCCATTTGTCTCTTTCTGTCTTTCCAGTGAGCACGCAAGCCCTCTAGCAAGAATCTCTCTTAAAAAAAAAAAAAAAAAGAAGAAGAAAAAAGATATTTAATTGACACAAATTGAATCTACACAAGGTATATAACATGCTGACATACATTTTGTAATGAGAACTTACAGATCTCTCTGCACTTACACTATAGGGAGACATGAATAAAAAGAGCACAGATTGCACTTACCAAATTTTAAATTTATTTAAGCTGTTTATAATTTTTCCTTTGGCAGCTGAAATTTAAAAGGTCATCAAATTTACCTACTCCAATCTTCTCATCGTGGTTATATTTTTCTAATAGACCCAATGTAAATATCACAATATAACATTTTTTCTATTTAGTGAATCTATAAATCATGCTATAGAAGTGTATGAGAACATGTGACATTATTTTTTTAACCTAAATTATGGGGACAAAGGGATTGAGAATATCTTTTATGAGCAATTCTATGAGTAAAATTCTCCCCCTACTTAATGCGAAATGTCATTTACTTAAAGACAAAGTAACACTAGAAACATTAAATCTAATGATCTTATTTGTTTAACATACTTGACTGTCACACAGGATTTTTTACTCCTGAAAAAGAACAAATCTATTAAGTGAGGTTAAGATTAATGATATACTTTTTAGGTTAACACTGCCACCTTGAAAGGCAATCTGGTCTGACTTCTAAATTGAAGAAGGTTGAAAAGAAAAAGATGGTGTAGGTGTTGAGAATAATTTTTCTGAGAAAAATAAGTTTCTTTTTCTCTAAACCTGGTAAACACCAGAAATCACAGACAGGAATACAGTAGATCTGTTTAGATGATAGCAATGGCAAGACCACAGATATGTTGCCTTTGTTTGACCACCAAGAATTCCACGGAAGTTTTTTGGGGAAAAAAAATCTGTTTATCAGTGCTCACTCTTTGGCAGTTTAATATATAATTTATTAAATAGGTGAGCATGTGAGAGCAGAGAGTAAGATCACTTCAGTTCATTGAAATATTGTTGGGTTGTTGGAAAAGCTATGATGCATTTTTTTTGCATAGAAAAAAATATGTCCTCTTTCAGCAACCCTAATGATTAGCAGTGAAGCCATTTACATTAGAAATGGTCAATCAGGTCTATAGCTTGGGTTAGAGAAAAAAGGTTAAAACAATGTCACAACCAAATGACATCATTCTTTCCAGAGGATAACATATTTATATGATACATTGGAAGAGGCCATGGGATATAGGAAACAGGTAAGGCACTTCAGTTTTCATAAACCCAAACCTCAATAAAACTTTCAGTCCAGTCAGGCAACTGGTATTTATCTGTTGCATTCACAATGATGCTGCCCAAGAAGATTCTCTATTTTAGAAGCCTCTTTAAAAATCTGTAAGAGTGAGGGTCAGCAGGTGGCATGGTGGTAAAGGCTCTGGACTCCTTCTTGGCTGACCACAGTTAAGAGTCCTGGAGCTTGTGGCTTAAAAATCACCTAGGATGAGTGTGCATGCTCAGAACCGAGAGGGGAGAATAGAGGAGAAGGGATTGTGGTGTGGCTATCTCTCCAGAGGATTATTTCTCACTTTCTCTGTCTCTGTCTCTCTGGTGAGTGCACATGCCCTATGGTAAAAAACAAAGCTGAAAAGGTAGCTGAAAAGGCTGCAGTGCCCTTGTAATGATAAAGGATTTATTTTCAATGTTAAACCTCCAGTTGCACAAAATTTTAAAAATTCTTTATACAGATGAAGTATTTCTAGTGCTTGGCAACACATCTAGTTTTTCTGTGTTCTATATTGCCATGCATTAGCATTAAAAACTCAGCCAAGATATTGAAAGAAATGTTGTCAACTGTCAGGAGATACATCAAATTCATCAGCACAAGGAACTTAAATCATTGCCTCTTTAAATAGTATTGTCAAAAATCATTGCTGAATATGAAGCTCTACCCACTACCTAGAGGTTCACTCCCATTCTCCATGATAAGTCTTTAATAGAAAGATTGAACTGAAAACACAATTTTCATTCTTTTTTTTTTCAATTGTAATTTTTTGAAGAACTCTATTAAAATAATTTCAAATAGATAATTTTTAAAATATTTCATTCATTTGAAAAATATTAAGATTTTGCTTACAGCCCCACAGCCATTTTG
>NW_006204238.1:501437-523128 GCF_000334495.1 Tupaia belangeri chinensis | reverse complement strand
CTTTCCACAAACTACTGGGATGAAGGATGATGCTGGAAATAGGCACTTTGAATATATTTTTGAGAGGTTCCTATACTGGAGCAGTAACTACTTGGGTAAGATTCTACAATTACAAAGCCTTCCAATTTCCCAACGCACAAGACTTGTGAGACAGCAAGAAAAATCTCTTTAATCTTACTTCCTTTTAGGAATTTAACATAGAAATGTAGATATTTTGGTTTATCACCAGAGCACAAATGTGCTCGCCAGAGAGAGAGAAAACAGGGAAAGAAAGCATCTCTCAATGGGATGAGGTCATACCATCATCCTTTCCCTCCATTTTCATCCTATGGGGATTTTATACACGTGCCCAATATGTTTTTCAAGTTGCATGGGCATGGGATTTGATTGGCAATATGGGATCTGGTTTCTTTAACCACTAGGCTGACCTTAGAAATGCAAATTTCTAACTCAAATCTGTATTAGTCTGCTTAGGCTACCATAATAAACTACCACAAACTGGGTGGCTTAAACAACAAAATTTGTTTTCTAACAGTTCTTGTAGCTGGAAGTTCAAGATCTTTCAATAGGATAGCAGCAGGGTTGGCTTCTATTAAGGCTCTTTTCCTGGCTTTCAGAGGCTGCCTTCTTGCTGTGTCCTCATGTGAAATATCCTCTTCATACATGCACTCTAGGTGTTTCTCTTCTTATAGGGACACATGTCCCATTGGATTAAGACCTTGACCTAATCTCATTTATTAATGACCTCTTTAGAAGAACTATGTCCAAATACAGTAACATTAGGGTCAAAGTTTCCACCAATAAAATTTTCAAGGAAACAGTTCAGTCCATAAACATGATCTTTTTTTACAAAAACTGCTCAACAAAAGAAACATCTTTCCAAAGATAAGCTTATTGATATGAGAACAAAAGAAGTGATGCAACAAATTCATTCTTAACAGTTTTCAAACTACTTAGCATTCTTTGACATAAGCCTGTAGTTATGTATGTGTCAGTGGCAGCTCTGATCCCCTTTGCTACTCTATGCTTGCTTATATCAGGGTTTCAAGCACATGTTCTGATAGAAATAAATGAGTGCAAAATTACTGGATATAAAAATAATTGGGTGCTGTCAACTCAAAGACCATTTTACAATTACAACTTTATTTTGATTTATTTTATTTTTTGTTGCCAAAGGGCACATGTACATACCAGAGAGAGAGAAAGAAAAAGAGAAAGCACCCCCAAATGAAGAATGGTCATGCCAAAATTCTTTTTTTTTTCTTTTTTTTTTTTTTCTATTGCTCCATCCTGACAGGATTTTGGGCATGCACATACATGTACCCATCATGTTTTTGTAGCTATCAAGGTCATGGTCAACCATGTGGGATCTGATTCCACTTCTGCACAGTGCTTAACCACTGCACTTTGGGGCCAACCCAACAACTTTACTTTTTATTACAAGCAAAAAAAAAGCACTCTTCCATATAAAGTTTACTTTTCAACAGAATTAATTATATTTGTATTTTGAAAGTGGCCATAATATTTCCATTAAAGCAAAAAGAAAGAAAATACTACTATGGGAAGATTATTTTTATATTCAAATTTATAAAAGGGTTACATTTTCTACAACAATAAATCAATCAAATACAAAATTCTATGGGTCTGAAGCCATCATCTAATAATGGCTGCTCAGTGGTTCTTGTAATTGCATTCCAGCACACATTCTAACGTAACAGCAGTTCACTTAGCTTCTGAATCACATAGATGTAATTCCACATGGTTCTAATTAACAAATAACCTTTTGGCAAAATCACTCAAAAGGCTTGTCATTAGTAATCAGAGAAAAATCTTCAATTTTTATCAGAGCTGTGTTTGTGAATTCCAGATATTTAATCATGTGACTCAGGTTCAACTAACAAGAATTGTACTTTTTCTTTGACAGACACTCATATCTCTAACAAGCATATAATATCTCATTTTTCCTAATAATTTAATTTCAAAGGGACTGGATTCATAGTAATTATGACAAATCAGATATGCAGGTTTGTTCATTCTTTCACACGATTTAACAGTCATTGAAGTGACTATCCTTTGTGCCTCTACCATTCTCTGAGTTCTAAAGCAATTTAATTAGATAACACAGCCATTTTTTTTTACATTTCTTTATTATTATAAATAGTTCAGGCATACAAAAAGGCACGGAAATCAGAAACATAACAAAATTCATGTAACTACACTTAGTTTTAAAAAAGAAAACATGCTAAACATTTTTTCTTTCATTTTTTGAAGAAGAGTAAATGAAGAAATATTGGGTAAAGTTATTTTACTGAAGACCAGTCAGTTCTCGGGCCATGCATTCATGTGTGCCCAAAATCTCAAGAGGAGAATGGAGAAGGCATTATGGCATGGTCTTCTCATCTGGAGATCAAGGGATGCTTTCTTTCTCTCTCTCTCCTTTCTCTCAGCAAAAGCATGCTCTCTGCAGGGGGAAAAAGTTATTTTAATAAATATTAAACTAGAGACAGAATCTTAATATGGCAGGTATTGTTTTCTTTTTATAAAGTAAATGCTTTCAATGAACTAATACTTAGTCATTACATCAACAGTGGATAAGGTTAAGCTTGGCATTTTGGCAAGTATGTAGAAGTAATATGGATAGGCACATCTATCATTTTAAAATTGTCATCAAGGGTGCCCTCTTGGTTAAGCAAGCTGATCCTACATGTCCAACCACACGATTTGAGCCTTTGACCCTGCAGCTTAAAAAACACACCGGGTGGGGACCAGCATATGGTGTAATGGTTACAGTCAACCATGGTTCAACCTGGAAGGAACTGGTAGCTTAAAAATCATTCTGAACGCATGGGCATGTGTGTTTAAAATTCTGAGAGGAGAATGGAGAAGAAGAGATTGCAGTGTGGCCATCCCCGGGCAGGGGGGGGGGGGAGTTTTTTTGTTTACTGTCAAGTCTAAAAAAAAAAAAAAAAAAAACACTGGGAGCATGTTTATGGATGCCTAACATCCCAAAAGGAGGAAGAAATGGAGATAAGATTGTGATCTATTTTCTAAAGGAGGTGGTTTCCCCCTCCCTCTCCCACTCTCTTTGTCTCTGTGGAGAGCACATAAGTCCTCTTAGGAAAACGTTTTAAAAATCAACATTGAAATGTAAATAACACTGAAGTTTAAAGTATAATATTTTGATAGTCCATCAGTTTTCACATGTGGTTCATAATATTGACTTGCTCTTCTGGAGTTTTATATTTTAAATAATTCTTTCAAGGATAAGAATGAAAGTCTCTGCTTTGTAAATTCACTGAACAGAATTGACCTATAGTAATGAAACTGCAACAAAAAGAAAATAAAAAAGAGGATGATAAACATAAATTTTCAAGGGACCAGCAGTTAGCATAATGACTATGTCGCTGGACTCCCACGTAGTCGACTGCGGTTTGCGTCCTGGACCTGGTGGCTTAAACTCATGCCGGGCGCGTGTGCGTGCGTGCCCAAGATCCCGAGAGGAGAATGGAGGAGAAGGGATTGCTGCGTGGATGAAGGAGAAGGGATTACAGTATGGCCATCTCCCTTTGGGGGTGATTTTTTGCTTTCTGTCTCTCTCTCTCTCTCTGGTGAACGCACACGTCCTATAGCAAAAACCTCTCATAAATAAATAAATAAATAAATAAATAAATAAATAAATTTTCAAGTTGGTAGAATAGGGAAGGCAATTCTAAAGGAATTTAATAAAGTTTCAAATGAGAGAAACAGTAAGGGAAAAAACTGAAAGACAAGAGAATGCTGTAAAGCATAAGATATTGTTGAACAAGAATGTAATCAATGTATCTCCAAAAGAATTCAAAATTAAAATTTCCAAAATTAAGTGGAAAAAATTCTTTTACAAAATTAGTTTAATCACAATATTATCTAATCCCTACCCAAATTTTATCATCAATTTAAATGAAGTTATTACTTTGTCGATGTATAAATTTATATGAAATAAGACAAATTGGGACTTATCAGCAGAGTTTATGATGAGCTACTGTTTACTGTAGTAATTTTACTATTTTTTTTTTGTAGGATCCAACATGTTGAATTAAGTGATGTTGAAGAACCACAACCCTTATATATTTTAGGTCTTTAAAACTGACATGAATTTTTGCTACTCCTTTGAGATGGAATATATTTGGTTTTTAAAAATTCATTTATTTATTTTTTTCTTCAGTGAGTGAGAGACACATAAAGAGAGACAGACAATAGCCCCTAAACATGGAGAGTCTAGGATTCAAGTTTTCTGAACACAATATCTATATATCTCTATTCCAGATCTCAGTCTTCTTTCCAATCAGATTTGACATAGTGAAAAATTAAACCTTCTCTGAAACATTAATAATAATTAATTGTGGAACCCAACTCTCACCTTTTTCTATTTTCCAGTTACAGAAAATCAGTCTTTTTGTATGTTGCCAAAGAGGTCTGCTGGCTTCCATTTTTCATCTTAACTTTATCACTCTCAACCTTAACTTATTTTTCTCCTAAGACTTAATAATCATCATAATGAGTCATCTAAAAAAAGAAAGAGTTATCTAATTTTATAGTCCTTAAAGTGAGTATTTCCATATGTGCACATATCAACATATTTTTCAAGCTGCTGGTGCTGGAATTCGAATTGCAGTCAGCCAAGTGGAATCCAGCTGACTTTACTACTAGGCTAAAGAGCCAGCATGAAATAAATTCTTAAATACAATGTTATATAAGTTATAAAATTGAAGAAGAAGATTTTTAAAAATCATTTTTTTACTCTTAACCTTTATAAGTTTGAAGTTGGAATAAACTCTTGCAACAACCACCACAAAATTAGCCAGAAGAAAAAAATGAAGTTTATCAGATGCCATAACATACGTAAAGAAGGAAACTCCTCAGTGAAAAGTAACTCAAAGTTGTAGCTTCTAGTCATCTTCAGAAAAGAGCAATGCACTATAGAAAAATGGGAGCAAAAAAGAAAAATGTCCCAGGTTTCTAGGGGATGAAAAATGTGGGAAGGTAAATTTCTGGAAAGAATAAAGTCTGCTTAGAGATCCTGGTTTTGTGTCTGAGCTAAGTGTTGTAAAGGAGAATTTACATTCTGTTTTTAGATAGAAGGGTGAAAAATAGAAAGACTTCTTCAGTTAATGTTTCTTAATTGCCTTTATCACATAAATATTTATGACAAAGAGGCATATTTTGGAGGGACATAGTATTTTCTTCACCTGTAGGGCATAAAAATATAAATTTTCATGTTATCTTCTCCACTAGAAAAAAAAAAAGAAAATCATGCATTTTATTGGTTTTAAGTTAGTATCTAACTTTATAAAGTTAAGAAATGTCTCAACCTGTGGCCACCTCCTTGACCTGGTAGTTAAGGTAGCTGGACCCCACATAAATGGTTACATGGTTTAAATTCCCACTTGAAAATCATGCTGGACACATGTGCATACATGTCCAAAATTCCAACAGGATGGATAATTTCAATTAGAGAAGGCATTGCAGCAGGGACCATATCTCATTGAGGGATTTCTCCTTCTTCCTCTCATCCTGTCTCTTTCTCCCTGGTGAGTGCACACGTCCCTGGTAATTTTTCAAAAAAAATTAAGATAAAAAATTTCAACATAAGTTTGGTATGGTAAATGAAAGTATAGTATATGAAACAAAGTTATAGTACCCTAGAAAATAGGATTACCTGACAGGCACATTGGGCAGAGGCATGAGATGATATTAAATGCTCAAACTGTTATCTTTGTCTTATTCTCAATTCTAAAGTATTTATTTTATAATAAATACTGTGGTATTTTGTTTAACCCAAGTAAGGTGTTGCCACAATAACCAAGCAGAAAGACATCAAAGTGATACTTGTTTTACCTATTGTGTTGGGCCTAGATACTTACTATTAACCCCCAAGAAGCTGTCATTATCCCTTAACTACAAGTGATTAATTTTGAAATAAGCCATAGATACATTTGTAAAACTGGAATATCAAAAGAATCTTGTTCCATATTTTACATCTTGAGTCTGTGACAGACAACTAATACCAGATGTATTATAGTAACTCTTACAAGTAGTTAAGAAAACATATGCACCTCTCTTTTACTGCTATAGAAGAATTGAATTTAGTTCCGTAAGATTTTGAAAGTAGTTCTTTAGGAAAATTTCTTCACTATTCATTTAGTATAACATAATTTAAAAACTTAAGATACCATTTGCCAAAATGGCTACACATTTTCCTCAGCTTGACTAAACTTTAGATAGGCTTCTTCATGCTTCTAGGTCCTTGCCCTAAGTCCCTGAGTTATTTCTCTTTTCCTATGAGATGTAAATCCTTGTAAAACTCTCTTTCCAGTTTTATAACTCAAGAAAAGTCTTTCTCAAAAATCTAGGAGTCATCTCATTGCAGTGCAATCATCGAAGAAGATACCATCAATATTACTCAGTCTCTGTGGAAAGATAGGAGCCTAACTTCAAATGGTACCAATTAGCAAACACAAATTGTCTAATCACATTAAAAAAAAAAATACTCGCAAACTCAGGAAGTTACCCAATATGCTTAAAGTCCATTGAGCAACCTCCTCCCTAAGTCTTTCAGTACTTTTCTACTACCTCATCCCAGCCCGAAAGACCCTTCCATTCTTTGTTCCAGCAGAGCTGAGTTTAGATTGAGTTCTGGCCTCTCTTTATGGCAATTGTCTTCTGTAAAGTTATTCTATTTAATTTGGTAAAGTTTTTTTTTCTTAAGAATTATTTATATCGTTTTATTTATTATTATTATTTAATTTGCCCACCAGAAAAAGAGAGAGTGAGAAAGCAAGCCCTCAGGTCTGGGACTCAAACCAGAGTCAGCTATATGGGAGTCCAACTTCTTAACCACTTTGCCACTTTCCAATTTGGAAAATTTGGCTCTCCAATTTGGTGAATTTCTTTCTACAACAGCATTTTCTATAATAACCCGCTTGTTCTCATTGTGACATACTTCTAAAATTGCTCCATAGTTTCTTATCTTCCTTTTAGAATACTAAATCAGACTAAAATATTAAATCAACATTTTCTCTTATCATTTCGTTTGTAGAAAAGAAAACTAACTTGATGAAGTGGGTCAATATTATAATACTCACTACTTGAGAAAGATAGTGATGAAGTGGGTCAATATTATAATACTCACTAAATGAGAAAGATAACTTCTAAAGATAACTCTTAAATATTTAATTATTGATAAAAAGAGAAGTAAAAGTTTATGGTATAGTTGAATCAATTTAATTTTAATGTAAAATTGAAAAGTCAAAGCATATAAATTGGCAAAAAATTCACTCCTCCATAATTTTAACAAAAATGTAAAATAAATTCTTTGCTCGATAAATTTTAAGAAAAAACTTTGAAAATAACACATTCTCTGTTTATAGATGCACCAGATAACTGCAAACTTATTAAAACTGCAATTAGCTAAAGATCATAAAATAATAAATTCTCACCCTTGAAAGGTGAGAGAATACGTGTGATTTTTTTTCTAATATTCCAAAATGTTAGGAAGCAAAGGTGATGTCTGAAGAAAGAAATACTCATAATTCAATGATTTATTCTTATAGAAAATTATTAGACTATAATATCTTGGCATAAAAATGAAATTGCTTAACTCTGGTCTTGTCATTCCCTTTTCCCAGCAGCAAATAAAAATGTTATTCCTTTCAGATCTTCAATTCATGAAATAAATACATAAATATATAAAGCTCAATTGAGAACAAAACTTACCTGTTCTGAGTGGCAAATGTGTAATTTAAAACAATTGATTCACAAAGATTGAGAATTGATCATTTTATTATATTAAAAAGGAGTCACTTGAATCAGGAGGAATTTTTTCTTTTTCTTTTCTCATTTAATTACATCCTAGCAGTATACAAAATAGACTTTCTGGGTATGAGTATACTGCACATTAGTCCATTTTTTAAATAATGTTTTCTCCTATTGTGTTCACATATCATTGATTTTTTTCCCTTTATTGTTTGTTTGTTTGTTTGTTTCGTTGGTTTATTTTTTTGCTAGCAAGCAGATAGTGTGGAGATTAAGCAGGCTAGATCCCACATGGCTTACTTCACAGTTCAAGTCTCCAACGGCTTGAAACTTACACACTGAGCTCTTGTGCTTGCATGCTGGAAGTCCTGAAGGGAAATGGAGGAGAAGGGATTGTGGCATGGCTATTCCTCCTGGGGAGTGAGTTCTTACCTTCCCTCTCTCATTCTGTCTATGTCTCTTTCTGGTCAGCACATATGCCCTACAACAGAACTAAAAAAAAAATAAGACTTTGCAATGGGACTACCTGGCTGGTCCTGAAGTTCTTGTTTTAATAATACCTAATTTTACAAACATATTTCCAACATTATAGCATCGACAATGAATTTTAAATGTTTTTCTTTTATATTGTGGGGGCAAAATGTCTCCTAGGGAGTATTAGTCGGAGCAGACACCAATTAGAAAAAATTGACAAGAGAAAAACCAACACATATAGACACAGGAGAAACCCAGAGCATGAGTAGTTCTCAAAGCGCTGTCTTTAAATTCCAGCTTATATAGCATCTTTGGAAAGAATAGTAAAAATTTAAAGTGACAAGACAAATGGATAGATGCTGGTAGAAGGCAAATGACTAATAGGTAAAAATTAAAGCTTATGAATGTAGATTCTTCTGGAATCATCTCAGGTCCATAAGGTTCTAAGGCTGTCTTGAGTGGTTAATCTGTTCTCATTGCTGTAGCATGCGGGTGCAGAATACTTTGTGTCCTTTCGTCTTTGTAAATAGATGTAGAGAGAACAGAGAGTTTTCTTGCATCTGCTTCTTCTTAATGGTCTTTAGATTAGCCATCCTTCATATTTTGTGGAGACATATTTTAATCTTCCACAGTAGTTAATGAGTTTGTAGCAGGCAACTAAAGGTCACCCCTTAAATAATCTTGCTGGTGCTTTGAATTACTGTCATTAGCATATATAATTTTCTCTAATTTAATGTCCTCTATTTTCTCTCTTTCCATCCCCTCAAAAAATGGGGCCAGCAGGCAGCGTAGTGGTTAAGGAGCCGGACACCCATGTGGCCGTCCATTGTTCGAGTCCTGGACCCTGCAGATTGAAACTCACATCAGGTACATGTGTGCATGTGCCCAAAATCCTGAGAGAAGAATGGAGAAAGGATTGCTGTATGTCCACTTTCTCTCTCTCTCTCTCATTTCTTTATGTCTCTCCAGCAAGCACACACACCTTATAGCAAACATTTCTTAACAAAGAACAACAAGAAAAGACTTGCCCTCTCTCTCAACAGATATCTGTTGAATCCCTACTATATGTAAGGGAAGTCTTAGAGTAGAACATGTAGGAGTAAGCAAGACAGAAAGGATCACCATTCCTGTGAAGCTAATATTCTAGTGAAAGGAGACAGTCAAAGCTGAGAAGGAAAATAGAGGAGCAAAGTGCAGGATGGGGCTCCTATTTTAGATTAGGTGATCAGAGGAGGCTTCTTTTCTCAAGTGGTATTGACCAGAGACCTGAATAGAGTGAATGAAGAAGTCCTCCAGATAATTAGGAAAGAGAGTTCAGATAGCAGGGATAACAAGTCCTGAGGAAGGTAGGAACTTGGCTTATTTAAGGAACAGCAAAGAGGCCAAGTACCTCTATAAACCCATTATTTTTGTTTCTGAAAAATTAAGAAAAGCTTAGTGATTTAAAACAACAAAAATTTTTCTCACATTTCTTGAGCCTGGAATCTAAAATCAAGATAGCAGGGCTATACTTCCTCCAAAGGCTCTGGAGATTAATCTTTTTGTGCCATTTCTAGGTTTTGGTGGCTCTGTGCATATCTGGGCTTGTGACCACTTAACTACAAGCTCTGCTGCCGTATTCACGTGGTGTTCTCCTCTGTGTCTGTGTCTTCTTTTGTCTTTTATGTGAACACTTGTCACTGGATTTAGTGCTCACTGAGATAATACAGGGTGACCTCACCAAAAGAACCTTAGTTTAATGAGACCTGCAATACTGCTATTCCAAATAAGGTCATATTCCTTGGTTCCTGAGGTTAAGATACAAAATAACTGTCTCCCTCTCATCTCCTGATGAAATTGGCTACTGATAAAACCAGGGGGTAAAAAGTCAAAATCCCACTTATTTTTTCTTCTCTCTCTCTTTCTCTTTTTATTTTTTCATTTTTTTTTCACCAGAGTATACTTCCTGGAGGTGAAGAGAAAGAGAGAAGAAAATGAGAAAGCATCCCCCATAGTAAGCCACAAGCATTTTTCTCCATATCTCCCTCCCTTCAGGATTTGACCATGCACACATACATGCATGACATATTTCTCAGGCCACTGGGTCTAAGACTCAAACCAGGTAGTCAGCTGTATGAGATCTAGCTGCTTCAAACAGCATGCCAAAGCTGTATCTTCCACTATATTTCTAAACACACATGCCTATATTCATTTATAGGGTTTTTGTTATGTTTGATTTCTTTTTCCTTTTAACATCATAAGCAGAGTCACTTACATACATTGTATACCTAATTAGTGTTCCTCAGTCCTACATGAAAGAAAGAGAATCAATATTTTTGAATGAATATGCATGAACCCTAGAATGCCATGAGAGCTTACAAGATATTTTGGCTATCATTGGGAACAAGATTTTATATGAAAATATTGAAGAAAAAAGAGCAACTTTTATTATTCTCAGAAGATTTTGAGTCTATATTGACCATTAAGACTGGTTGTTAGGATGAATCTCTAGATTACTATTTGGAAGATTTTGTTGAATCCATATAGGCTCAAAATAATGTTCAACTATACTTAAATTTATTATAGTGTCTGAATAGTACGATTAAGAAAATGTGGGACCAGCCTGTTTGGTGGCTCTGTGCATATCTGGGCTTGTGACCACTTAACTACAAGCTCTGCTGCCGTATTCACGTGGTGTTCTCCTCTGTGTCTGTGTCTTCTTTTGTCTTTTATGTGAACACTTGTCACTGGATTTAGTGCTCACTGAGATAATACAGGGTGACCTCACCAAAAGAACCTTAGTTTAATGAGACCTGCAATACTGCTATTCCAAATAAGGTCATATTCCTTGGTTCCTGAGGTTAAGATACAAAATAACTGTCTCCCTCTCATCTCCTGATGAAATTGGCTACTGATAAAACCAGGGGGTAAAAAGTCAAAATCCCACTTATTTTTTCTTCTCTCTCTCTTTCTCTTTTTATTTTTTCATTTTTTTTTCACCAGAGTATACTTCCTGGAGGTGAAGAGAAAGAGAGAAGAAAATGAGAAAGCATCCCCCATAGTAAGCCACAAGCATTTTTCTCCATATCTCCCTCCCTTCAGGATTTGACCATGCACACATACATGCATGACATATTTCTCAGGCCACTGGGTCTAAGACTCAAACCAGGTAGTCAGCTGTATGAGATCTAGCTGCTTCAAACAGCATGCCAAAGCTGTATCTTCCACTATATTTCTAAACACACATGCCTATATTCATTTATAGGGTTTTTGTTATGTTTGATTTCTTTTTCCTTTTAACATCATAAGCAGAGTCACTTACATACATTGTATACCTAATTAGTGTTCCTCAGTCCTACATGAAAGAAAGAGAATCAATATTTTTGAATGAATATGCATGAACCCTAGAATGCCATGAGAGCTTACAAGATATTTTGGCTATCATTGGGAACAAGATTTTATATGAAAATATTGAAGAAAAAAGAGCAACTTTTATTATTCTCAGAAGATTTTGAGTCTATATTGACCATTAAGACTGGTTGTTAGGATGAATCTCTAGATTACTATTTGGAAGATTTTGTTGAATCCATATAGGCTCAAAATAATGTTCAACTATACTTAAATTTATTATAGTGTCTGAATAGTACGATTAAGAAAATGTGGGACCAGCCTGTGGCCTGGTAGTTAAGGCAGTTGAATCCCACAGGGCCAACTGTGAAGGCTGAGTCTTGGATTGAGAAGCTTGATAAATGCTCTGGACACGTGTGAACATATGCTCAGAATCTCAAGGAAGAGAGAGTTGGAGGAGAAAGGATTGCAGCATGACTATGCCCCATAGTGCATTTTTTTTTACTTTCCTCCTCTCTTTCTCTGTCTCTTTCTGGACAGTGCATGTGCCTTTGGCAAATTAAAAAAATAATAATAATAAAATGTGTTTCTATTAACCTGACTTTTGAAATTTAATAATCCCTGTGTCTTGAATACATTTTCTTTACTTTCTGTAATTCTAAGAAGTTGTATAATGACAACTTTTTGTTCTTTGAGCCATTATTCAACACATAGGTAATTTAAAGGTCAACGAAAAATGTAAAAGCAATTTCATGTATTTTTCCTTTCATCATATAATTGTCAAAAATTCATTTGTACTTTGGGACATTTTATCAGCTTAATGTCAGCATCATGGCCACCTACTCTCTGAACACCTGCTCTTGTCTGAGCTTGTGTTCTTATGTCTGGTGTTTAAATGTCCACATTTTCTGCATTAGGAATGGAATCGATCCCAAACTTTTAGTAGGGAAGTTTATTTGAGCCATAAATGATAACTTATGGCACTTTTCACTCTGTCCCTATAAGGAAAATCACTCCATTGACTTTTGGCATGATATAAACTAAGAGAAATTAATATTGCTTCACATAGACTTGCTCGGCTCAAATACAGGCCACTAAGCAAACCAAAACTTTCCAAAGTTTTAATTTAACTATGTGAAGAATGTCTGTATCTTTACATGTTGTGCGCAGGCAGTGCCAATTTTGTGGGGGGACAAATGTCTTTTTATGATCCAAACAATGCATTGCATTTAAATTATTTCTAAATAATAGGACATTTCAGTTCTGAATACAAGATACATTACTTCTTCCTTCCACAGATCTTAAGAATATAGCACATGAGAGATTTCTTAAAAATTATGTTTGATGGCTGTTTAAACATTTCTACTCAAATGAAGCATCCTATTCTTCATCTAGTACCATGAGAGACAGTACATCTAGTCTCCACGATAGGCTACACATTTTATAAAAAGAAAGATGTTTCAAAATGTGCAAAACATTCAGGAATAACAAATGTTATATAGGATTCTAACTTGCCCTTCTTCCATTTCCAGATTTACTTTTGTAAAGTTGTTTGTTTTTTTTTTAAAGAATTATTCCATTGAACTTTTTATAAAATTTATTTTAATTTGACCAGAGAGGGACAGAGTGAGAGACAGATGGAGTGAGGGAGTAAGAAAGCAAGCCACCAGGTCCAGGACTCAAACCACAGTCAGCCATGTGAGAGTCCAGCATCCTTAACCACCATGCCACTTCCCAACCCTGGGAAATTGTTTCTAAAGTGTCATCTGAAATATATTCCAAAAAATTGCTGACAAGATACATTGTTGTGTAACTTTGTGTGTATTAACATATTAGATGTACAAACTTGGACTTTGAATTGAAGGTTCTTTTTTTTTTGTTTTTTCCAGAGAAGTTTTTGCTATAGGGCACGTGCGCTCACCAGAAAGAAAGAGACAGAGAGACAGAAAGTGAGAAATCACCCCTTGGGGGGATGGTCATGTCATAATCCCTTCTCCTCCATTCTCCTCTCAGGATCTTGGCCACATACACACATGTGCCTGGCATGGGTTTAAGCCACCAGGTCTGGAACTTGAATCATGGTGGACTACATGGGAGTCTAGCAATGTAGCCATTATGCCAACTACTGGTCCCCAAATTGAAGGTTCTTTAAGTGTTTTTTGAAAAAATAACAGTTTACTAATTCCATGAAGTACATAACTCTGAAGTTTGAGCCAATAGGAACTAAATTTGGGTCCCACTTTCACCCTTTCCTGGCTGTGTGAGCTATGCATGTAATAGGATCCTTTTCAGTCTTTTATCTGCAAATTTGAAATCAGGCTTAATATCTCTTATCAGAAATTATTGGGACCAGGTGTACTTCAGATTACAGATTACTTTTATTTTATCAATAGAATATTTGCATATATAAAATAAGATGTCTTAGTGACTGGGCGCAAATCGAAACACAAATTTCACTATGTTTCATATATATCTTACATATCCTGGAGGTATGTTTTTTGTTGTTGTAGCATGGTGACTATGACTCATCAAAAGGTTAGGTGGAAAATTTTTCACTGTGGTGTCATGCTAGCACTCAAAAAGTTCTTGAATTTGGAGTATTTTATATTTTGAATCTTCAGATTTAGAGATGCTCTCAATCTGTAATAAAAATAGGCAATTAGTATTATTGTGACAAATAATAAGTGCTATAGTAGTTTTAAAACATACACACAAATTCTTCAATGTGACTATCACTAGCAGGTGGAGCTGCATTCCCTCCCTGAATGGGAACTGGCCTTACTGCCTAGTTAACCAATAAAATAGAGCAGCAATGATGCTGTTGAGTGCCAAAACTAGGTTATGAGAGGTGATAAGAATTTGTACAGGCTCACTTGAACCACCATCGAAGTTTATACCAGGCTTGCCTGAACCCACCTGAGACTGACGTGCTGTAGGGAACTGCACTAGCCCCAACAGCAAGACTAAGTGGAGATATCCTCAGACTAAGTTTACAGACAGAAATGCCCAGTCAGCCCAGAGCTGCTCCAGTCTCTCTCTGTTCCCGATCCAGATTGCCTCAGTGCAACTCTGTCAGAGATGCCAAGTCAGGTCCACCACACTGAGCTTTATCCAGATTCCTGGCCCATAAATACTATAAAATGTTTGCCTTTTTAAACCACTAAGATTTGGAGTGTTTGTTACATAAAAATAGATAATCAAAATAGATTTTGCTGTTTGGAAGTTGGATGTTGCCAGAATATAAACCTAACCCATGTGAGGTTACGGTCACTAATATGGTCAACTGACCAACAACTGAACTCTAAAAATACTAATTACATATTTAATACAGCAATAAAAAAGTCCAGTCCAGCCTACAAGAAGCCAGATCTCACATGGCTGGCCATGGCCCAAATTTTAGCCCTAGTAATTTGAAACACATGCACAGATATGTGTATTGTTGTAGAGTGCCACCGAATGAACAACCACCAAAGCCAGATTAAGTTTAAAGGGAGTCTTTATTAGCTGGCCAGCAACTACAGTCAGACTCAGTGGGGGAGGGGGATGCCAAGAGTCAGAACTATAGCCTTGACTGAAATTGGAGTAGTCTTTTTATAGGGGGTCAGTTACCAGAAGTTTCTATGCAAGCAGTTATGGAAGCTGAATCAAGCAGGTTAATTATTTCTGAGGGGAGTGGGGTTTGCATGCAAGCAGTTCCATTGCTAAACAAAAGGGTTTCGGGCTAGTTAGCAAAGACAGTAGCAGGTACAGGATGTCATCCCAGATATGTTTTTCTATATGGCTAGCACAAGCTATTTTCTCATGGGAAGAGCAAGCAGGTTTACAGAAGCAGACAGCCATGTTAGGGTAAGGGAACAAAATGGACAAACAGTAGTTCATGTGCAAGATCTAATATGCAGCCTTCCATATTATGTGTGCCCCAAATCTCAGCAAGATGGAGAAATCAAAAAGAGATTGTGGCATAAGTCTGCCCTATTGAGGGGGTTTCTCTCTCTCTCTCTGTCTCTCTCTCTCTGTCTCCCTCTCTCTAGTGAGTGCATAAGCCCTCTGGCAATAGAAGGAAGGAAGGAAGGAGGGAAACAAAGAGGAAAGAGGAAAGAGGGAAGAGGGAAGAGGGACAGGGAAGGGAAGGAAAGGAAAGCATGCCTCAAGTATATTGCCACCAAAAAAACAAAAGCAAAACAACAAAATTCCAGAAACCTGCCCTACACTAAAGTCATGCTTTTTTATTTTAATTTTTAAATAAGTTTAATTGACCCATAATAATGTACATTTATGGAATATAACATGTTTTGGTCATATGCATACATTGTGTAATGAAAAATTAGGGAGCTAAGTATATCCATCACCTCAAACATTCATTATTTTATTGTGGTGAAATGTGGTTCATAATGGTTAGAAATTTAGTGTTTCTCTTTAGATCAGGAACAAGTCAAAAGCTGTCTTTCCTGGGACTAGCAGTTAGTGTAATGGCTATGTCGCTGGACTCCCACGTAGTCAACAGTGGTTCGCGTCCCGGACCCGGTGGCTTAAAAATCATTCCGGGTGCGTGTGCGTGCGTGCCCAAGATCCCAAGAGGAGAATGGAGGAGAAGGGATTGCAGTGTGGCAATCCCCCCTGGGGGGTGATTTCTCGTTTCCCATCTCTCTGTCTCTCTCTGTCTGTCTGGTGAGAGCACACACCCTATAGCAAAAACCTTTCCAAAAACAAAAAAAAAACTGTCTTTCCTCTCTACCTCTGTATGATACTGTACTGAACATCTTGATAAATGTAATAAGATAAGAAAAATAAATAAAATGTATATGGATTGGAAAATAATAGACAAAACTATCTATATTTGCTGCTGAAGAAACCACCAAAAAACTCCTCAAACTAATAAAAGACTAAAGCAAGACTACAGGATACAAGGTCAATATACAAAGTAGACTGAGTCCTCATATACCATTAATGAACAATTAAAACTTAAATAAAAAAATAATAATAACACAGACACACAAAAGAAAGTAACTACTAATCTAACAAAATAGTTACAGTATCTATGTATATCTATGATCAGGGACCAGCAGATGGCATAGTGTTTACGTCACTAGATTCCCGCGTAGTTGACTGTGGTTCAAGTCGCAGACCCGATGGCTTAACACTCATTCTGGGTGTGTGTGCATACATGCCCAAAATCCCAAAAGGAGAATGGAGGAGAAGGGATTGCGGCATGGCCATCCCCCCTGGGGGGTGATTTCTCACTTTCTATCTCTCTGTCTCTCTAGTGAGTGAACACACCCTATAGTGAAAATTTCTTAAAAAAAAAGGAATTCAATGATCAAAGAAAATAGAGAAATAGTCCAGGTTTTGCCATAGGAAGATTCATACTGCAAATGTCAATTCTTCCTAAGATTGATCTGTAGATTTAGTGTTATACCAACTAAAAATCCAAGCAAGTTATTTTGTGGTTACTAACAAACTTACCTAAAATTCATATGAAAAGGCAAAGGATCTTGAAAAGTCTAAACAAAGTTGGAAGACTTTCATGCTACTTGGTTTTAAGACTTACTACAATAAGACTTACTACAAAACTGCAGTAATCAAGATAGCATGGTATAGATAAAACAATAGACATATACTACAAGTAGAGCCTGAAGTACCAAGTAGTATCTAAAACTCAGAAGTATTAAAAAAGCCACAATGATAGGGTATGTTCAAGGGACACAGGAGCCAACTGAAAGAACTCCTAATGACCAAAGGTGAAACAATTTGAGAAACAAAATAAATAAAAGAGCAATATCTTATAGACCAGAGTACAATATATAAATATATATGTCCATACTTCTAGAAAACATAGAATGAATAAGTAGAATTCAAAAATAACTCATGCAGAATTCCAAATAAAATATTTTTTGTGAATGTTTTATCCACATAAAGGTAGAACATAATTACTTATCCCTTAAATGTGAGGTGACCGTAGTGACTTCCTTCCAAAAAACTACGCTATGGAAAGGTTAAAAAGAAATAGTGCAGAAATCTGACTAACACCACCTCCAGCCGTGTGATCGAGGTTAACACCAACAGTGATAAGTGACATTGATAGAATGTAACCTTGACATTCTGTGATGATAATGACACTTTGTTTTTTGTTTGTTTGTTTTTCCTAGAGATTTTTACAATAGAGCATGTGAACTCACCAGAAAGACAGAAAGTGAGAAATCACTCCCTGGGGTATGGCCATGGCACAATTACTTCTCCTCCATTCTCCTCTCAGGATTTTGGGCATGCACACACATGCACCTGGAGTGGGTTTTAAGCTGCCAGGTCCAGGACTTGAGCCATGGTCAACTACATGGAAGTGCAGCAATGTAACCATTACACCATCTGCTGTTCCAGAGAATGATACTTTTAACTCTGTGATTATTCACACAAAAACTTGTAACCCCATTCTAACAATTGGGAAAATCAGAAAAATTCCAAATCAGGGATATTCTACAAAAGACTTGATGAATACTCCTTAAAACTGTCAAGGTCATCAAAAACAAAAACACTATTAAAGACTGTCTCAGCCAACAGGAAAGCAAGGGAGACATGAGGACTCCCATGTAATATGGCATCATGAGTGGGATCCTGAGCAGACAAAGTACAATAGATAGCTAAGGAAATCTGATGAAAACATGGCTTTAACTGATTAAAAAGAAATATTGTTGGCCCAGTGACCTAGAGGTTAAAGGAGTTGGATCTCATGTGGTCAACTACACAGTTCAAATCCCAGCCCTGGTGGTTGAAAAATGTGCTGAGAGCTTTGTGACTGTGGGCCTAAAATCAAAACAGGATGAAAAAATGGAAGAGAAGGGATTGTAGCATGACCATGCCCTATTGAGGAATGTTGTCTCCCTTTCTCTCTTTCTTTCTATCTCTCCGGTAAGCTCATGTTCTCTCTGACAGTTAAAAAAATAATGTCATTATGGTTTTATCAGTTGTCATAAACATGTCATGGAAATGTAAGATACCAATAATCCTGGGTGAGAGGTGCATCTTTGTAACTTTTCTGTAGTCTTAAAACTATTCTTAAACCAAAAATTTTATTAATAAATAACTTGGTTCAACTGTATCTCTGTACAATTGTTAAGAAACATAGAATAAAATTCTAGAAGTACAGGAAAAAAACATTCCTAATTCATTAAATAGCTATACATTTCTGAAAACAGATGTGATCAGGTTTTTTAAAGTCTGCTATATGGAACAAAAATATCTCAATTCCTTTCGGCACTAAAAAGTACTAGAAATCTCCACTGAGCAGCACAACCATTTTGTTTTCAGTGTTGCCAAATAAATAATGATATTTTCTCATCTGTAGTCAGATATATTTCTAATTTCTTCATTTCTACCTGTGGAAATAAAATTTGAATGCAAATGTCATGGCTTTCTGGGTAAACCGTACACAGTCCAAGTTTTTCACTTATCAATAAGTACATTCTATCTCTTGGGTAAGTTCTGAATATGTTGTACCAAATTAACTTCAGACATTTAAAATAGTGACTCTGGGATCACTTAATTAGTAAAGACTGCAATAATCAATTCAGAAAAATTATTCTTCCACTAAAAGTAAATGGAAAATGCTTGTTATCTTTTACTCAAGGAATAAACTTAGATACAGAGGTTGATAGCCAATAATTCAATTTCAACCAGTTTTGTACCTGTGTTGACAGAGTTGAAAAAGCCAAATTACTTGTCACATCACAATGATCCTGTTGGGATTTTATCTAATGAAGGGTGAAGCCCTCTCAACGATTTCTAAGCAACTGCAAGACGGCAGTGAAATGACCGATAAACTAGCCTTTTCATTTAATAGTATGTTTTATGTTCCTGGAATAAAGAATGTCTACTACAGGTATCTCCTATGTCTATTCTTTTTACTACTTTTTAAAAAATCCTTTGTATTGTAACAGGTGTCCAGGGAACTGCTTATAACTTTTGAGTTGGGAAGTCACCTACAGGGGGGATTCTATTGTACATTCTCTGAAGTCAAATCCAATTACCTGAACTAATATTAATTAATGACCTTCTAGTGGAAGGTCCTTTGCTAAGCAGGAACTCTGCATTTTCATGAAGAAGCCAACACAACATATAACACTAATTGTTGTCACTCCTTGGTTTATTTGACACCTTGACGTGACTGGAAGATAATTTCATAGTTCTTCCCCTTTCTTTTAGACAGGAAGTTGGTAGGAACCATAACAGTTTTAGTGCCATATCTCTCAACCTTTGGGTACAGCTATGGTCTCTTTCTCAGAATAAAGTATAAAAGCATTAAGCAAAAAAAGAAAACCAATTACATTGATAGAGTCATCGAAATATTTTTTAAAAGGAATTTGTTGCGGAACCAGCAGTTGGCATAATGGCTGTGTCGCTGGACTCCCACATAGTCGACCGCGGTTCGTGTCCCAGACCCAGTGGCTTGAACTCACGCCAGGTGCGTGTGCGTGTGCGCCCAGGATCCCAAGAGGAGAATGGAGGAGAAAGGTATTGCGGCGTGGCCATCCCCCCCCGGGGGGGGTGATTTCTTGCTTTCTGTCTCTCTGTCTCTGTCTGTCTGGAGAGCGCACGCCCCTATAGCAAAAAAACCTCTCACAAAAAGAAAAGGAATTTGTTGCATTAATGTATATGCTATTTTATTAAAAGATTAAATAATAATACTTCCCAACAGACATAGTAGCCACTATAATTTTCAAATAATAATGAACATAAATATTATTTAAGTATATCTGCAAAACTATAATTTGATATGAAAGCATGTGTGATTTCTAAAGATAACATAATAGCAGATATTTATTATTTATTTTTGCCTCTTTCATATTTTGGGAAAATGAAAGATTTCAGTTACACTGCCTTTCTTTTGTTCTCTATGAAACAAAATTTCCTTACTGGGAAAATTTGCACTAATTGTTTTTCCTGCCCAAAATGATGTTTCTCTCAGATCAATGGGACTGGTTTACTTGCCCTTCACACCCAGCTGCAGTTTGTTTTCCATGGAAAGCTTTTCTTGACTTTCAAAACCAAAGTATAAATCAGTGACTTCCTACACACAACCTTCCTTACTGCCTCCAGCTAGCACGTACTGTCCTATCCCTCAGCAGTTTTCCTCCTTCTCTTTCACCTCTCTATTTTCTTTACCTAGATTAAGCGTTAGCACATAGTGGGTACTGAACCAGTATCAGTTGAGTGAATGAAGAATGATACTTTTTTATTTGTGCCCTCCAGTACACAGCCAGCTTCTTAAATTTGCAATGTGAGAACTCGATAAGGCTAACACAGAGTAGGAGGAAAGGAAGAAAATTACCCTGTTGCTATCATTTTTTCCACTGGGAAACGCCTTTTTAGATCCACTCTTCTTTGCCCTTTACTCCAACATAAGTCCAAGTAATTATATACTAAAAATAGAAATGTGGAATCTACATACATCTTTAAGTGAATGTTCTCTCTTTATTTTGGCTTTTCTTCAGGGTTTAAAAATACCATATCATAGAATATAAAAAATATTCTAACTCTTTAGCACCATGATTCCTCTTTTATGAGGCTAAAAAAATAATGCTCATGGTAGTGTGACCCATAATAAGCATAAAGAAAAAATTAAACTAAATGACACCAAAGAGATATGTATATAACAGACTATTAGGCAGCCATTAAAATGATTTCTATAAAGGATTTTCAATTAATTCATGTATGCTATGTTAGACTCTTGAGCAAAAAAGTGTAAGTATATAAAAATTGTGTGTATATATAGGAGAATTACATTATCTATTTATCTACCTCTACCTACCTACATACTTGTCTAATCTATTGCTCTGTCCATCTATCATCCATCTATATTTTTATAATTAATTTATAAATTGAATAGGCTACACAAAATGATAACCATGTATCATTCATTGGGTTGGCCCCATAGTTCAGCAGTTAAGTGCTGTGAAGAGAAAACTGAACCTCGTATATCTGACTAGGGTTCAAGTCTCAGTCCCAGTGGCTTCCAAAATACAGCGAGTGCATGCATGCATGCTCAGAATCCTGATGGGAAGGAGAATGCAGAAAACAAATTACAGTATAACCAGACACAGTTGGG
>NW_006204238.1:410329-501256 GCF_000334495.1 Tupaia belangeri chinensis | reverse complement strand
TTCTTCTCTCTCTCTCTCTCTCTCTCTTTCTCTCTCTCTCTCTCTCTTGCTTATGCATGCACACATGCCCTCTGACATAAAAATGAAAACTGGAGAACAAATGTATAAAACTAAATCAAATTAAAAAATACAAAGAAACAACACCAAAATTTTAATTATCTTGGATAGAAATATAGCTGCTTTTATCTTCTACTTATTTCTTATTAAAAATTTTTGATTTCTGAGTCTACATTATTTTATAATGTGAAAATATATTTAAGTCGGGGCAGAGCTAAGATGTTTATGGGTCACATCCTTTTCTCTACACCGTTATTACTGTCATCTTATTCTGAGATGGTGTGGCCTAAGAGAGATAATAGACAATAGTCTTAATTTTACATACTAATTTACATATACATGAGATCGGATGGAACCCCTGAGGAAGAATGCCAGAAGAAGGATGGCTCTGGAGTGCCTAAATTCAAGCAGCTGCATCACCCAGTAAATTAGGCCAAAAATTGTGCCCAAGAGAGTCTAAGACAAACATGCTTTTATATCTCAAAGATCCAGGAAGATTTTCTCCAAGGTATCTTTCCCTTAATCTTTAAGACTTCAGTTCCTGAAACCATAGACTTCTTTTTCTATCCTTTCATGTGCTTTTAGATGACAGAAAAAATCACTTCATCAGAGGTGAAGTTAAGCATGGTGAAAACCTCACTCTCTGGTCATTGCTGTCTTTTCTCCTCTTGGCACAGCCTCATTCAGGACACCCAAAGCCCAAGAACAATGACACCTTTTTTTTCTGACAATATCTGATATTTTAGATGAGCTTGTCCTGATAATTCCTACCTAAAAAATGAAAAGAGATGACATTTAACTCGTTCTGTCATTTACTTCTAATCTAAAATAGAAAATTACTGTGTTTATACCTGAAATGACATCTTATGGATTTTATTTCTATCTGTAAAATTATCCCTAATCATTGACAAATAAACATTATCAATTCAGGTGATAACTTCATATATGCAACATAAAAATCTACAGTTAAGGCATTTTGGAAAACATCACAAAATATCTTCCAGCAGAAACAGAGCTGAGCTTTAGTTAATGGATCAGATCAATAGTTCCCAACACAGGCTCTGTCTGTAGGTAACAAGAAATGTTTTAAAAAATACAAAATACTGTGTTATACTAAACCTATTGAATGACAAATACTCAAAAACTAGCTCCTAGAATATTTTATTTTTAAAATATCTGCAAATAATTTTTTCTGTCCATAGACTGGCACTTGGATGGAAATAAAAATGCATTATCTTTAAAAATTAGTCAATTCATGCACTAAACTGTTCATTCATTCATTCATTCATTCATTCATTTAATACATTATACAAACATATATAAATACATAAATCTGAAGTATATAATCTTTTAGCATCAATAAATTCAGTCACTCATCCATTCATTTTTTTAATTCATTCAATATTTATTGAGACACAGGTATTTGCAAGGCACTGGAAACTCAATGAGGAAAGCAGACAATTTCTTTGTTTTTGTGTGCACTATATATCTTTCTACAACATGCCTTAGGGTATTTTCTAATATGCAGGAGCCCACTCAGCACAGCCTGGAACTATGGGCAATCCTCAAGCAATGGGAAACAACAGCTTGAGGGGAAATGCTTCATTTCTTGTTATTCAGCTCGACAATGCTGGGAAGAATATTCTCTCTATTTCAGGAAGTCCTGGCAGAATCAAGTCTCCATTTTCTACTACAATAATCTCTGTAACACATTCTTGATTTGTTCTCTTTTCCTATCTCACTACTTTGTTCCATCTCTCCAACTTCCCGGGATCACCTTCCAAACGAAAGGAACCCAAGAAGTTATCTTGAGTGCTGCTTAGGGGAAACCCAACCAAGAAAAAATTGGGAGGTAAATCTGTCTCCTTCCATTCAAGTCCTTCAAGAAGACTTGAAGACATGACTAAATGGGCAAGACATTTCTTGAAGAAAGCACCTGTGATGTAGTGGAGATTGAAAAGGTCAATAGACAGTGATGCAAGTCTAACCCCCATGAAAAAAGAAAACTGGGTCAAAAAAGTCTTAAACTGATTTGGAGTCTTGGGACTGTTTTGATAAAGCCAATAGGGAATCCTTGAGCCAAAGGTGCCAGTTAAAGGAACCCTGCATTTCTCAGAAATGGCCTGGTCTTACTATCTCTACCTGCCAGGCATTGATTAGGACCAGCCAGTGGAAAGTGTAGCCTTGGTATAAATGCACTGATGGGTTTCAAACAAAGCATCTGGTGCACTCAGTTGATTATACTATCTGCAGTTGGAGTTTTGACAGGAACATTTTTGTGTACTATACAGATTTTCTTCTGGCAGAATTAGGGAGCAGCATATAAATGGATCGATGAGCCTCTTTTTCTTAGGGAAAGCATGGAAGAGGAAGGTTAGTGGGATGAACTACAGCCTGGGTCAGGTCACTGTGATTGATCTAAGGCTCACCACAGATTCACATCCCCTTTCTTCTGCAGCTCCAGTCTCAGTTTCTATCATATTAAGCCATCACCTTGCAGGCCTTCGTAGCATGACCCACACCTTCATTCTTGAGGGGACTAAACCTTTCTCAGGTCAGGTTTGCTGCATGAGTCTAATCACAGTTAAAATGGAGAAAAAGAATACCTACAGGCACCCAGTGATAAGATTCTACGTATATTACCTCCCCTTTACTGTGTAAAAGCAGCCCTACCTCCTCTCACGAATCAGAACAATTTTCACTGCTTGTGTTGTAACTCCTCATCTCACTACCATTTCCAGAGAGAGGAAGTACGAAGTAGTCTAGTAGCAAATGTAGTAGCTCAGTGTGTCCTGCAGCATGAGTATGACCCTGTGAGAATAAGGACTAGAGATGTGGGGAGAGAAACACAAACACCAGGGGTTTATTAGTAATGATGGCATGTGGGGCTGCTCTTACTGTAGACCCTGGTTTCTGGGCTCATGTAGCATTGCATTCTTTTTATGTTTTGCTAATGAGGCACATTAGTTCCACATTTAGGATCCATTCCAACATTCTGTGATGACGACTCCCTCTGGAGGGTGAAGATACAATTCATTGAATAGAGCCTATTTTGATGGGTCCATTTTTGCACCTCTGTCCCTGTAGAGTCCCACTTGGATTCTATTATGTGACATTCCATGCCTGTGGATAAATTATTCCTTAGATCCTGGTAATTGAGACTCTGAGGGAAAGAAAGCAAACCCAGACCTGAATGGGTACCCATTCCCATGAGGCTAAACCACTAAATTACTTTAGCCTTTATCTTTCCAGGATAGAAGGGCTTCAATTTAGTTTAGCTCTTACCAAGCAGTCAGTTGGTATCTACAAAGAATATCACCATGAGTGGGAATCAGCACTGATTTTTTTCTTCTGGAAGATTATACTTCAGAAATCTATGAGGGCTACTTCATGTATCCACCAATTGTACCAGGTCTGTAGAGGCTGCAGGAAAGAGGAAGGTGCTACTCTACCTCTATGGATGATATGCCACGTAGTGCCCTGGAACTGCTGTTAACAAAGTGAACTGGTGGTTTACACAACAGAAATTCACAGCCTCACTATTCAGGAGCTGAAAGTCTGAAATCAAAATGTCAGCTGGGTTGGTTTCTTCTGAAGGCTGTGAGGGAGAATCTGTTCCATTTTATTCTCCTAGCTTTTGGTAACCCCAACCATTCCATGACTTGTAGATGACATTCTCCTTGTGTTTCCCCATCATCTTTTAATTGTACTTGCCCATTTCTGTGTCTAAATTTTCTCTTTTTATTGAGACACTAGTCATATGGAGTTAGGGCAGAATTTAAAGACCTCATCTTATCAAATTACCTCTACCATGACTCTATTTCCAAAAAAGGTCACTTTCTGAAGTCCTGAGGTTGATGACACGATAACTACTCAAGTATTATCTTGACTCATTAATGGCATGATCTCTCAATGTACAGAGAACTTTTCTTGGAAGTTGTATACTCCTACAGTGATTCCACAGTTGACACAAAGCTGAAATCAAGACCTCTATTTAGTTAAGATTACAGTAGTCTACAGCCTACAGTTACTATCCAGTATCCATTTTCATTCCATAGGGGCAGGATGGCAAATTAAATCACAACATGATGTCATCTATTACCCCTGTATCTTTCAGATATTTTTTTTAGAGAGATTTCTGCTATCGGGCATGTGCACTCACTAGAGAGACAGAAAAAGACAGAGAGACAGAAAACGAGATGGCCACACTGCAATCCCTTCTTCTCCATTCTCCTCTTGGGATTTTGGGAAGGCACATACATGCATCTGGCCTGAGTCTCAAGCTGTCAGGTCTGGGACTCAAATCACAGTCAGTCATGTGAGAGTCCAACCACTATGCCATCTGCTGGTCTATCTTTGAAGTCTTTAGTGGTTACATAAATATCAATTTTTCTCCGTAGGATGTGATTGATTAATTGATTATATTCATTGAAGAAAACTTTCAGAGGCTTCTACTTCCCCAATATGATAGATTTTTACTTCACAGGTCATGGACCTAAAGTTTGGGAAAGATCATTGTATCTTCCAAATACATTAATTCCAGTTATACTTGAAAATCAGGAATATGACTACTGAGTGAATCTGCAGACCCTCCATGAGCCAGAACTTCATTTATCACTGGGCTTCCATGAGCCCTGACTGTAACAGGGTGATCATAATAATGTTTTGGTTCTCCAGGTGTCAATGCCAACCAGATACTTCATCTGATAGTCCTTGGAATGTCTGGTTATTCTTTTTCTCCAGAGCATACACAGCCATGTAAATAGTCATAGGTTCCTTTGAAGGAAGGACTTGAGAACCATCACAGTAAATACTTGCCATGGTTTTTGACACTTAAGTAACCAACGACCTCTTTTTCAGTGGGTTCTGGATTTAAATGGCTTAGATCTGGGATCTAAGTAAGGGACTGTGACATTTTACTACAGCTACTACCCTCGTTCTCCTATTTCTCTGTTCTTTAATCCTTTTAGTTGCTATCATTAAATAGCTCCATATTTAAAAAATTCTGCCTCTATTTTTCTGTAGGGTTGCAATATTTTATTAACTATCTCCACAACTCTTTGCCTTTATCAAGAAAAACCCAATAGGTAGCCTTTACTCTTATTGGCAGTTAAGCACTCCTCTTGATCTCTATTGATTCATCCTCATCATCTTCATGGATATTAATTACCAAGATCCATAACTAATCTCCAACTACCAGTCCTGACGTGCAAAAAACAGCCATCATGCGCTTCTTACCGATGCTAGTGACCCTCTCACCAGTTCATTCTTGGTATACCTAGTGAATGCTGTGTCCTCTGAGCCCGCTATGAACATAATCCTCTAGGGGATTTCCTGAACTCTGGAACTAGTGTATTTATTCCAGCATGGCCACTTTCCTCAGTCTCTTCATTCCTTTCTCTCTTATTTCCCAGAGCAACTCAGGTATTCTAGTTTCTCAGCTTCACCATAGTTTTCTCCAGGCCTCTGAAAGCCTCCATAGCAGGGAGCGTGTCACATTTCCTGAGGTTCTGGCCAAAACTTTAAAGATTGCACCCTAAGAAGGTACCCCCTCAACTCAATTACTTCTTAACTCTCTAGTCTTATCATTTACCATTTTGATCAAGCATCCCTCAAGCTCATCCCCAGGAGTATTTTCCAGGCTCCTACTAGTAAGTAAAACAACCACTGCAAAACAATTATATTTCTAGGGTTTAAAATCTTGCTTCCATTTAGTTTATATTCTGTGTGTAGGACTGTGTGTAAATTACTATTTTTCCTATGTCTGACTTTCCTTATGTACAAAATGGCAAAATATTAGCATCAGTCTCAGAGAGCAATTAATTATTACATGTAATAATACATACAAGGTGCTTAGCATTTTGCCTGTGCATAGCAAATATTAGAAAAAAAAAATACATACTAGCAGTGTCACTGCCCTCCAGTCTAAAGGATAGCTCAGCTACTCACTCTTTTTTGGCCACTTTAAATGTTGTACTGTGGTCTGAGGTGGCTCTTGCTCATCCACCACTTCTCTAAAATACTAGAGTGCAAAATGAACTCCTAACATCCTCACTCTAAGGATGCTAGAGATTATTATAAAAAGATAAAAGCTACTATTTGTAATTCATAGCAATATTTCTAAATGTTACAAGTTGGCATTGTTATAATAGTAGCTTTTAGCTTTCAGTCCTTTGTAACCAACTTTCATTATGGTGGAACATGTAGCACTTTAGAATCTTCTGCCAGTTCTTCTCCTGAGTTGTTGTTTTCATTTCACTCTAAGGCTGCAAACTGTAGGGAGCAAATGGATCTGGGAAGAACAGTGGAAACCTTTAAAGATGATCAAAGGCATGGTTTCCCATGACTTCTGCTTGAGCTGCAAGGTCAGCAGAGATAGAAAGAAACTGTATCAGCCAGAGAAGGCCAAGGGGGGACAAGAGGCTAGTTCAAAACTGCAAGGCACCAGATTTTCTGCAGCTTCAGTTGATAACTACAATACACTAGGCTTGCATCCTACTGCCCATCGCCTTTGCCTTGTAAAAAATAAACCTGGGAACAACTCAGTGCAATGGCTATCTCCATCAGAGGTTCCTGGACCACCCAATCCCTGCTTTTCTCTATTTGTGTGTCTTCTTGTTTCTTTTCAAATCCACCTTCACTCCTGTTCAAGATCACGGCTCACTGTGCATGTTGCAGCTGGTGGTGCCCGAACAGGGACCTGAGTACAGGGGAACTACACAGAATCAGGTGAATATACAGAGTCTGGCCAGAATTGATAAATTAAGATAAGAGTGAATTAGAGTAGAGTGTAAAACAGGGATATAGCCATATAAAGAAAAATAAGAAAAATTCTAAGTAAATTAGAGTCAAGTATAAAAGATGGAGACACAGTTATCTAAAGAAAGGAATATGTATATTCAAAAGTTGTCTTGTATGTTAAAAGTTAGGGGTGATAAAGTCAGTATCAAACAGTTACATCAATTCCTGGTCTTTGTGCAAGAAACATGCACCTGGTTCCAAGTACAGAGCACAATAAAAGAGGAGACCTAGAACAAGTTTGGAAAAAAAAAAGAAAAAGAAAATCAGGGAGAAATTATGAAATCTTTTGTATATATATATATATATGTGTGTGTGTGTGTGTGTGTTCTCGTGTATTATATGTTGCATGTCTATGTGATCAAAGGTCTTTAAGATTTCCATTCAACTTAATTTATAAAAAGAGCACTCATGCAAATTAATTTAAATACTTTTAAAGTTCACATGACTTAATATCTTTACAAATAAATCAGCTTTAATTATGGTAATAATAATAATAATAAAGGAAGGGCTGGCAGGTGACACAGTAGTTAAGGGTGCTGGACTCCCACATGGCTAACCACAGTTCAAGTCCCAGACCTGATAGCTTGTCTTTTTTCCCTCTCTGATCAAATAAAAATAAATAAATAAATAAAATAATTTAAAGAAAGAATATTATTAATAATAATAAACAAAAATCTTCACAATTTCCAACATACAGTTTGTCCAGGGATTTTTTGATCAGACAGCATCATATTTGTTTTATGATTGATTTAATAAAACAATTGATATTTATACAATACATGGTGAATATTTGACAAAAAGAAAAAATCTATTTATGATTAGTCTTCTATGATACCTTGTTTCTCATAGATAACCAGGACATAATGGTTAAAAGATAAATATTTAAATGCTATAAATAAGAATGATTTCTTTACAGTTTGATTTTTGGTTCTCTTATGGCTCGATCACAGAACTACTAGCTAAAAATGGTAAAAAGTAAAAAATAATAGTAATAATTTTAATATGTGATGTATATGTCAGTCTTTAGGTTGTTTTGTTATTATCTCTGTAAAATCTGGTTTCTGTAGTCGGCCATGTATTCAGTTTTTAGTTTTGGTGCCCACAAACACTGAGTTAACCCTTTTTCATCCCTAAGGTGCTTGGAAAACATTTAACTTTCATTTTCTACCGACAGTTAAGTAAAATATTTAAGCCTTTTTAGTATCTTTGACAAAGTTTCCCCAAAATCAAATTTTAAATGAAGTTCTTTTGACCTCAAAATAACTTTTGAATGTTTACAGAGGGCCCCTGAAACATCCAAAAGGAAGATATTACAACCAACCAGGCTTCTTTTAATATACAAAATGATATGGGAAACATTGTCAAATCAAGTAATTTTCATTTTCTTTACATTATGATTGAGTTGTATGTATGATATATTATGTATATATTTGTGAGTATATATGTATTCTATGTTTATATATGTATTATATTCCAAAATAATTTGAAATCCTTAGGAATCTATGATGATATTTATCAGACATGTTGTAAGTTATGTTAAACTAGTATATGTCAAATTTCTTAGTTGTCAATTCCTGTCATATCTTTATGGTTAATTCAAGTCTTAGTCTCCACTATAATTGCTTTGTTTGATGCCTCTCTAAAAGCTTAGAGAGGTTATACTCTTACAAGTACAGATTTCTGATAATCTAATCATTTTGCTGGATAACAATTTCTATGGGAGAAACTGGTTTCTGAACTGCTAAGTTAATCATTAAACAGCAACAAAATTAACCAAAAGCTAAAAAGAAAATTTTTTGACAAAATTGCATGTTAAATAGACAATACCAAAATTATTAAGCTATAAAGTATTTCCTGACTTACTCCCTAAGGTCACATGTAAATTATCAGGATCTTTAATTTAAATAAGTTCAATGAAATTAATTTAAGTCTAATTACCTATGACAATTTATTTAATAAACGATGCTATGCACCGAAATTAAAAATTAATATAAAAGTTGTATATACAGTGTTAAGCATGGACTTGAGGTGAGCCTGGACAGCTATCTGCTTCTTTCTGAATCCTCGTGATAGCTATTAATATTAAGTTAATATGATTATTAACATGAAGTTTAAATATTTCTAATGTTGGACTTTAAATTTTATAAAAATGAATATTATTGGGTTAGATCTATTACTGAGATGTTCTGTTCTACATTGGAAAAATTTGTTAAACAGCTTTTGTTTGTTTATAAACCACATATTCGTAAGTTGATAATATGTACTAAAAGCTAAGTTTGCTAAGATTTTTGCTATTCTGATGAATATGTAAGGTCCTACATACAAAGTTATAAACTAAATGGCTTTTCCAAAGGTGTCAAATTCCCCTGGATGAAAAAAAAGAAAGAGAGAGAGAGAGAGGCTTTAAACACTTAATGAAGTCCAGGTAATTCTTAAAATAACAATATTTTCCTTAAACATAATAATTTTATATCTAATTGATCAGAGGTAACAATTATTTTCCAAAAACAAATTTATATAAAAAGAAACAAGGCAGAAAGGAAACAGTAAGTAGAAAAGAAAAGTGGAAAGAAAAATATAGGTACAAAGATGTATATATTTTTTTTAAAAATGGGTATAGAAGGAATTTTGTAAGGTCAAGTTTTTGTCTTAAGGTAAACTGGCTAGATAATCTCAAAATGAAACCAAAAACTGGGCAAAAATTAAAAAGTCTAAAGCATATTATCGAAGGTTTGAGTTACATAGAAGTAGTTTAAGAAAGAGTTACAAAAATTAATACAATTAAGGTTTTTATTAATAAATGTTCTAAAGCTAATTGTGCTAACAATGCAATACTATTAATCACAAGTCAGGTAATTATCTTTAAATACTATATACAGTAAAAACTACTAAATTTGTCTGTTATCACTGTTTTCAGTTTTGTCGTTCAGTTTTAAGATTGCTTCCCATGGAAAAGACAAACTAAAGTACCTACTTCCCCACTATCCTGTGGTTCTATAAAACGTATGTGTAACCAGGCACAGCAACTTGCTCAAATGACAGGAAAGAAAAACATGCTTGAACATTTTTTTCTTGCTATGATTGCTCTTATCATGGTCTCAATAAGTATTCCCAGTCTCAGGAGAAAACTACTAGGCACATATTCCTCATCCACCTTTCCTTCACCCTCTTACTTGGGGAAATTCCCCTCTTCCCTTTACTGCTCTTTAATGGCACATCTTATTTGCCAGGACCCAGGACCCTTGGGACCCCTGACAAACACCAGGAAGAAACTAATTCTTTTCAAGAAATTTTCAGAGTCCCGTCTATCTGAATAACTATTCCTTAATTATTTGCCTCTCTCTACACAGGTATGGATACACTGAACTCCTTCCAGAAGATACTAATGCTCACTGCAAAGCAGCCATGATCCCATATCAAAAGAAGACAAGTATTTAAACTCCAATTACAAAGTCATGTAAAATGTCATGCAGTTAGCGTAATAGCTACGTCTCTGGACTCCCAAGTAGTCGACCGCGGTTCATGTCTCGGATCCGGTGGCTTAAAACTCACGCGGTGTGCGTACGTGCCCAAGATCCCGAGAGGAGAATGGAGGAGAAGGGATTGCAGCGAGACCAGCCCCCCTGGGGGCCGATTTCTCGCATTCTGTCTCCCTATCTCTCTCTGTCTGGCGAGCACACGTGCCCTATAGCGAAAACCTCTCCAAAAAAAAAAGTCATGCATTGTATCGACATAGCTGTGTGACACCTTTACCATATAATGACAAATTTTGTAACTGAATTTCAGCACAAAACCACCTCCTTGTGGTGTGGTCTTCTAGCACTATTTCCTTAGATATGAAAGATCTTCACAAACAAATTACAGAGATACAAATTCATTTCCTGCCCTCATTTGATCCCTCAGATTTAGTCACCAACATTTTAAATCAACCAAAAGGCAGTAACCCTTTTAACTTGTTTCACCACTCTTTTTGGTATTTCTTGGGACTTGTGTCAATAATCTTGCTTATGTTTATATTCTTACTCGTCTGCAGACTCATGCAGTGAGAACTTCAGGCTGCAGCCATCCAGCTCCACAGACTCCAATTAGAAAAAGAAACAGGTGGGAGAACAGATGTAGGGTCTTCATGACACAAAGCAAGCAATTGTGTAAAAACAATAGGTTTTTTTAAAAATCTTCTGCTTATAAAACTACATTGATAAATAATTTCCAATGTGTCTCTTTAGTAACTGCAATGTGAAGGACAGAGAGATTTCAAGGGCTAATGAAATCTATCACTTATGAAATGACCACAATTTCTGATATTTCCCTTTAAAAACTCTGGTTTAATGAGGAGAAAAATATCCAAGGCTAGTGTACTGTGAAAGACCAGGTGCAAACGCTGGTAAATGAATGTTGCTTTGGATTGCTGCTTGCAAACAGCATTGGGCCTCTTAAGCGAGTGTACTCCCTTGTCCTGGGCTCGCAAATGACCAAGCACGGTGTGATTGTTGCTATCTTCTTGGTTCCAGACATTTCTCCCATTATTCCCAGACCTCGCTCCCATGAACACAATCTCTTAATTGCTGCTATCTTCTTATTCCCGGACATTCCTCCTGATATCCCCAGATCTAACCACTATAAAGATGATCTCAAAAAGACATTACATCCAGGACCTGCAGATGGTTGCATCCCTAGACTCCCACATAGTCGACTGCAGTTTGAGTCCCAGACCCAGTGGGTTGAAACTCAGGCTGAGTGCATGTGCATAAGTGCACAAACTCCTGAGAGGAGAATGGAGGATAAGAAGTTGCATCATGGCCATCCCTCCTCCCTGGGGGAGGGTGGCGGGGGCTGGTTCTCTCTGTCTTTCTCTCTCCATAGCAAAAATCTCTCTCTAGAGCAACAACAAAAAAAGGACATTACATCCAAAGCCTTCCAAGATATAAACAAAACCTTGTGACAGTAAGGCCAGGTATATAAATACTGGTTCACTACCTCAAGACATATACTGCTCCATAGTACCTACATTTAGAAAAAAAAAAAGGGGAAGACCAGGGGAGACAAGAAGACACTAGTGCAGAACTGCAAGACACGAGATGTTCCACAGCTTCAAGTGATAACAACAAAACACCTGGCTTTGCATCCTGCTGCCCACCCGCTTTTGCCCTGTAAGAGAATAAACCTGGGAAAGGCTCAGTGCCACGCTATGTCCATCAGAGGTGCCCGCATCACCCGATCCCTGCTTTTCTCTACTTGTGTGTCTGTGTGTTTCTTTCCAAATCCACCATTGCTCCTGCTCAGGATCACAACTCACCATGCAGGTCACTGCAGCACACCATAAACTGTCTCCTTTAGTTTATGAAAGCTGACCTTTTCTATGCAACAAGTCCTTCTGGTTGTGTGTCTTCAAAGATTAGACTGAGAACTTGGGCAAGGCAGTTCTGTCAGGAAAAAAAGTACAAATTACATAAAAAATGCATAGCCCGAGTAGAGAAACTATCAAGGATAGGGGGGAGAAGCATACATTTCTTTGCAGTTCAAAAATGGGGCACAGATATTATTAAAAGGATTTAACTCAGTACTGCAAACTAAATGGCAAAGTAGACAGATACAGAGATACACAAATGTTCACTAAAGCATACCTTAAAGCCTCTCTAAATAGTATCTTTATTTGCTAGATGCTATAGCAACAGCCAGACTAGACTTGAAATGCAATAGCACCAGCCAGGTGGGACTGGAAATGGAGCCCTAAGACACAGGATGGAAAAGATGGTGAAGCTTTGATTGGCTTCTGTGACAGGCTTACAATGGAGTACTTAAAAATGGGACTGTGAGTGTTTTAAAAAATTACATATGATTATGTTGGCTACAGTAATCATCACCAACAGCTCTACACTCATGAGATAAATAACCATTTAGTGAATATTTGAGGGCCTACTACAGAAACTCTAATTAAGAGAATCTGGAAACATCCACATGGTTTTGAATCTTACCTCTACTATTACCCAGCTGTGTGACTGCAATTCTACTCTTTCACTTATAAAAAATAAATCATTATCCCCCCTGAGATTATTGTGATGACTGGATGACCTAATGTATAGAAGGTGTATAAAATTGTATCCAGCACATGATAATCTCTCCAGAAACCCAGTAATTAATATGATTGTTCCTTTGTTACTAAGCTTCGAGTAAGACATGATTGATACCAGTTTGGAGTTTGTCATGAAATATGATGACAAACAGATAATAAAATACGTGCTCAGTAGTACTTTTTTAGGTAGGAAAGAACATATAATTTGATGGACTTGTATTATGAGCAAAAATGGCTATTAAGAAGGAAAAAGTTAAACATGAAATTTTGAGAAACAAAACAAGTTGAAATTTACTTTGTTTCTTTTGAAAGGGGATCTGTCAAAAATCAGAATGTTGGAGCTGGACAGTAGTACAATAAAACATATGCTCTACAAGAAAGACTGATAAGGGAAGGTTCTGAGTTCAAGTCCAGCTATCTCCCTGAGTAAACTAGGCATGTGTGTGCCTATAATCTGAGCTTGGTATTTTTTTTTTAAAGTGGAATGTCTTTTTTCTAAAAGCGTCCCAAATATAGTCCCACTTGCATATTTTTCTATGCTTTAGAGGTCTCGTTTAAGAAATCTTTGGGTTCTCTAATATCTTCAAATGTTTCTCCTGTGTTTTCGTAAGTGGTTTTATAGTTTGAGGTTTTACATTTAACTCTTTGTTCCATTTTGAATTAATTTTTGTTAATGATGATAGAGAGGAGTTCAGTTTCACTTTTCTGCAGATGGCTATCCAGTTCTTCTGGCATCATTTGCTGAAAAGACTGCCTTTTCAAGTGGATTGTCTTGTGCTCTTTGTCGAAATCAGTTGGCTGTATGTTTTGAGGTTCTCTATTCTGTCCCATTGGTCTATGTGTCTGTACATATGCCAGTTCAATACTGTTTTAATTATCACAGTTTTATAATATATTTTGAGGTTAGGTAGTGAGATGCTTCTTACTTTATTCTTTTTGCACAGCATTACCTTAGTGATACATGGACTTTTATGATTTCAGACAAATTTTATTTTCTACTTCTGTAAAGAATGTCACTGGAAATTTGATTAGAATCACGTTGAATTTGTAAATACTGAACATCTGTATTCTATGGTAGAAATGGAAAGAGCCAAAGACTAATAGTAGAGAGATCAAGTGTAGATACCACAGTCTGTATGGGAAGGGGATGGATAATAGGAGCCTGTGGGAGGAGCTCAGGGTAAAAAGCATTTACAGACACAAATGTAAGCTTCTTTGTAGAAAATAATGTATATGGTAATGTCCTTGATTTGATTATCACACACTGCATGCATTGTTTGAAAAGCTTTATTGTAAACCAAAATAAACAGGAACAAAAGTCTAAGATAAGTGGCACTTTGCACACACACTACTACAGTTGCATTGTTTTTAAAATAAGTATTCTGAAATGTGATTTTTCTTACTTTTTATCATTAAAAAAATCCTCTTCCAAACTTTACAGTGTGAAATTTAGAAACAGAGATGGATAGCTCTAGAGAAGCCTTGTACCGACACTAAAAACACACTAAGTGAGTCCAAAAGCTAAGGCGCCTCTCACAACTCCATCTGGGCATAGCCCGTGGCTTTTAATGGCACTTTACAAAAAGAAGCACAACACATTTTCCCCCTGCACTGGGCTCCCTGCCAGGCTGCAGAGAACATTTTTACATTAATGTGTGGGCATAAATCAAGAAGTCGCTCGCATGAGCTGGAAGGTAATGTGATGCGACCCAGTCGTTAGGATCCCGGAAGTCTATCTTAGGTCCCAGATCCTCCTTGTGGTCCAGATTATAAACAGCGAGGCTGAACGTATGCTGGGAACCAACTCTGCCAGTCTCTAAAGGGCAGGTCAAGGCAATGGTTACTAATGGACTGAACAGCTCTGTGTTACACGAGCCTCCTCCGGGTTCTTAGCACTCCGCCTCCCCACCTTTAATGAAGACAAGAAGTTAATTTTTAAATTGGACTTCGAGATGGAAGACACCCTGGCAGGCCATACTGTTCTCTTTAGATGTGTCTTTTTGATGAGAAATTGCCATTGCTTTTGACCAAAATGTTAAAATTGTGCCTCCAGTGAAATAAGGACCAAATTACATTCTTTTTTTTTTTTAACTCTTTGATTAAATTTCAGCTAATTTATCAGCTAATAGAACATCGTCAGATTATATTTTATATTTTTGGGGCTTTTTGAGAGATTTTTGCTTTAGGGCTCATGCACTCACCAGAGAGACAGACAGACAGACAGAAAAGCAAGAAATCACCCCGAGGGGGGATGGCCACACCACAATTCTTTCTCCTCCATTTTCTTCCTGGGATCTTGGGCACACATGCAAGGCACCCAGCAGGGGTTTCAAGCCACCAGGTCTGGGACTCACACCAAGGTTGACCACATGGGAATCCAGCACTTAACCACTACATCACTTGCTGGTCCTGATATATTTTGACAACCTAAGATTTTCTCATTAACTCTTTAAAAGTTAGAAGAAGGGGCCAGCAGATTGTTATGTTCTGGGCTCCCATATGGCTGACTTTGGTTCAAGTCCTGGACCCAGTGGCTTAAAATAATCATACTGGGCATGTTTGTGTGTACCCAAGACCCAAGAGAAGAATAGAGAAGACAGGAATGTGATGTGGCTATTTCCCCTGGGCGATGATTTTTCACTTTCCTTCTCACTGTCTCTGTCTCTTTCTCTCTGGTGAGCACATGTATCCTAAGGCAAAAACCTCTAAAAAAATTAGAAGAGAAACACTCAGTGACCTTCTCATAACTTCCCTTTACAATTATGCAGAAAAATACAATAGGGTTGAACAAACAGGTTGTTCCATTTGCTTATTTTTTCTTTCTTACTCTTTGGAGCTATAATTAGAAATGTTTTTGATTAATTAGATCCAAACTTCTTTTCTTAATGTATTAATTAACTTATTTATTTTAGTTTGGTGGGGTGAGAAATCACCCTTTGGAAGGATGGCCACACTGCAATCCCTTCCCTTCCATTCTCCTCTTGGAATTTTAAGCTCAGTAGATATTTGGGATCCAGCCTCATTAACCTCCATGTCACTTTCTGGCCCACTTAATGCATTTATTTAATCAACAAATATTTAAACAAAGACTATAAACATATCTTTTATGATGAGAGAGGATGATCATACAGGCCACTCTGGATTCCCATGTACAGGAGGGATCTTCAAAAAGCTCATAGAAAATGCATGTTATGAAAAAAGGCTATTGGGACCAGCAGTTAGTGTAATGTCTATGTCGCTGAACTCCCATGTAGTCAACTGCAGTTCAAGTCCTGGACCCGGTGGCTTAAACTCACACCTGTGCGTATGTGTCCAAGGTCCCAAGAAGAGAATGGAGGAGAACGGACTGTGGCATGGCCATCCTCCCTAGGGGTAGGTGATTTCTCACTTTCTGTCTCTCTGTCTCTCTCTGTTTCTCTGGTGAGCGCACATGCCCTGTAGCAAAAACCTCTCAAAAACAAAAAGAAAAAAAAATCTATGCATGAGTTATAAATTTTTTCCCATCAAAATAAACCTTCATGATTTTATTATTTAATGAACTTTGTGACTTACCCTTCTACATATGTTTTGTGGGCTTATGTTGGGAGCAAGATAAAAGCATGTGTGATATAAAGCAAACTATCATGCTCTTCAGCTGTTTCTCTAACTTGCCTCTCCAGCAAGGTCATTTATTAATTTATTCCACAAATATTATTGAACACCTGTGATATTCCAGGCACTGGGGTTACAACAATAGATAAAAGCCAAGTCTCGGCACGCACGGTGCTTACATTCCAGGGCAGGGAAGAAGGGGGGCAAACAATAGCTGAATGGTGTAATAGATCAGATGATGACAATGCAAAGAATCAAATTAAAGGAGAGAGGATAATGAAAACGATTCTATTTTAGAAAGATTCCTCAGAAAAGGTGATATAGCTAAGGTGACAGAGAATACATTGAAGTCCTTTGTCCACCTCCAGAAATTATTCCTGAGTAGATTTGATGTGTTCCTATCTGAGATTTTAACGGATTCATTTGAGCAATGCCAACTATGCAGCACTGTTCAGCACAGAAGTTAGTTTTTCTATCCAAGAGTTGAAAAATAAACTTTGCTTTGGGAGGAAATAATGATGCCAGTCAGAGAGAAAAAATAGGCCTTGGCCAGCCCACAGAGCCCAATGGGGGCAGAGCAACACTGTGTACACTTTAGAGAGGACAGGCATTCTTGAGCATTTCTCATCTTCCAAACACAGTCTAAACTCATTTATTATCTCAGTCTCTTGAATCACAGCTGTGAGAAAGGAACATGTCAAGATAGCAATGGAACAAGATAATGGGTGTAAAATGACAAAAAACAGAAAACCTCTTCCTGAATGATTCTGAATATTTTCACAAAGAAAGAAGAATCAGTTAGGCATGGAAAAGGCAACTAAAGTTATAGTTCCACATCTATGAAATGATTTAATTACTTAGCCTGGGTAAAGTTCTGGGGAGGAATCTGCAGAAATCATATCCAATAAACAAATCAGTAGTGTTAGTGGGTGGATACAGTGATTTAGAACAAGAGTTTTTAAGTGACATACTTTTGGCTAATGATTCACTTGGAGGTGCCTCCATATACATAATTAAAATTTTTATTCTTATTTTTTAATTGCCAGAGAATTTGCGTGCTCACCAGAGAGAGAGACAGAGAGAGGTAAGAAGGAAAAAAATACTCCCCAATGAGGCATGGTCATATTGTACTACTTTCTCCTTTATTGCTTCATCGTATCAAATGTTGGGCCTGGGGCCACCACCCCCCGCCGCGAGTTCCAGCAGCTCCAGCTGCCAGCCGGGAGGAGCTGTAGGGTTTATCTGCTCAACTCCGCAAAGGTTCTAGACGTGCAAAGGCCTCATCAGGCACCCAGCACGCACCCTGTCCGCAGCCAAGATGCCCAAGAGGAAGGTCAGCTCAACTAGGGGGCAGCCAAGGAAGAGCACAAGAGATCTGCAAGGTTGTCAGCTAAACCTCCTGCAAAAGTGGAGACAAAGCCAAAAAAGGCAGCAGGGAAGGATAAATCTTCAGACAAAAGAGTGCAAACAAAAGGGAAAAGGGGAGCAAAGGGGAAACAGGCTGAAGTGGCCAACAGAGACACTGAAGATTTACCTGCAGAAAATGGAGAAACTAAAAATGAGGAGAGTCCACCCTCTGATGAAGAAGGCGAGAAAGAAGTCAAGTCTGAGTATTTACTGGTTGTTTATTTTTCAGTACAATCAGAAAATAGTGGGATATTGACTTATAGGAGGCTTTGACTCTCTTGTGTGTCAGCTTAACACTCCATAGGTGGGGGCGGGTGAGTAGTTTTTATATCCTAAATACAAAGCATACTAAATGGCAGTTTGGAGTCACAGTCATGCATTTAATGTGTCTTGAATATTTTACATTACTTCTATTATGTTTTTTAGTAGTAGTGTTTCCTAAAGAAAACCACTCTTTGACTGTTGCTCTCCCTGTCAGAATTGTGTGCACTCTGTAACATCTTTGGTCGTGGTAGTCCAATTTTCCTAATAATTCTGTTAATGTGCTGTGAAAGATTGGAAATTTGAAGTATGTAGTCTGTATGATATTAAATTATGATTTGGTGGGACTTACATAACAGCTTTCAACATCTGAAGACAGTGGTTCTTGATATCCTCTTAAGGAAAATTCGCCTACAAATTTGAAGCTGGAATGTCACTGGAATAACTTTAAAAGAATCACTATACTTGGCTTTTCAAATTTTTGGTATGTATGTTAAGAATTGGGTACAAATGGAAATTGTACTGATCCTTGACACAACCAATAAATCTCAATTAAAAAAAAAATTAGGGGGCCTGTACAAACATGCACCTAGCGCAATTTTCAAGCTGCCAGTGCAGGACTTCAGCTGTAGTCAACCATGTAGGATATGGCTCCCTTAAGCACTAGACTATGAGACCAGTCCATTATTTTTATTTTAACTAAGAAATAAATAGAAAAATATAGGTTCACAGTAACAATATATCAGCATTATGGTTGAAATTTTCAAGAATTTTATATAGGATTATCGAATGCTCAATAATGCTAGAATATACTTTTAGTGGGATTATTGAATACCTTTTAGAGAATAACAGAATATTACTTTAATTTCATTGTTAAAATTGAGGGACATGTGACTCTTTGATCTGGTGGTTAAGGTACCCAAATCCCATATAGCTAATCTTGGAGTTCAAGTCCCAGACCTGGTAGCTTAAGAAACAGCTGGGCATGTTTGTGTGCCTGCACAGAATCCTGACATGATGTATAAATAGAGATAAAGAGATTGCAAGGATACCATTCTCTATAGGGGGAGAGGAGGTGCTTTAGTTCTGTCTGTTTCTCTCTCTCTCTATGATGAATTCATGTGTCCTCTGGGAAAGTTGAGAAAAAGAGAAAGAAATAGAAATTGAGATACAATAATTCCATATTTAATAATGTGAAAGAACAAAACATTTCTCATCATAACAAAGCAGACACCATCAGAGAAGACAAGATGATAAGGGTAGTTAAATGTATTTGGGCCTTCCAAAATCCCCTTGTCATTTTGTTTAATTTTCTGATAACTTAAATTTATGTTACATTTGTCCTCAAATTCAATGAAAAAAGATTACAAAAAATAATTAATTTAAAAAGTCTAACAGTGAGACCAGAAAGTGGCATGGAGGTTAAGGCAGCTGGATACCACATGGCTGACTCTGATTCATGCCCTGGACCTGGCAGCTTGAAAATCATGCTGAACACATGTGCATGCATGCCCAAAATCTGAAGAAGAGAATGAAGGAGAAGGGAAGAAGGGATTGCAGCATGGTCATATCCTCTGGGGAATAATTTCTCACTTTCTCTTTTTTCTCTTCTCTCTTTCTCTCTCTCCTCTCTCTCTCTCTCTCAGTATCTTTCCAGTGAGCACATGCACGCTATAGCAAAATAAACAACAAGTGAAAAAACAAGTTTCAGAGTAGAATAAATTATAGTAACTCACTTTCATTCAGTTCTTTTAGTGGACAAAAGACCTTACATGCTGGGAGTTGTATACGATCCTTTTCCTCTCAAATTCTTTGGATTTTTGAAAATTTATGCTGTAAATACCTGCTGATATTTATTATTTTAAAAATTTATATTAGAAAATCGTAAAATTCTTTCTTATAGTGATTCAAATCAGTTTCACTTAACTTCTTTCCAGTGGTTCAAGTTTGGACTGTTTCAAGTCTTCAACTAATTCATTTCTAATTGACAGCCAGGCAGTTTGATTATATGAATAGAATTATTTCTTTTTCTTTTTTTTCCCCTGTTAAGTGTCCTTTGTCTTCCTTTGTTAATGCTTTATTTATTTTATTCATGATAGTGAGAGAGAGGAGAGAGAAATAAGCCTACAGCTGTGTCTCATCATACCACAGTTCCCTTTCCCCAGCCTTCCACCTTGTCAGGATCTTGGGTACACTCACAGGTTCTCTGTGCGTTTTCATGCCTAACTCAGGGATCTGAACCCTGGTCAGCCTTGTAGCTTCCAGCACTGCAATTCAGTTTGCTGCTGACTGTACCACCAAGTTGGGCCTCCTTTGTCTTCTTTTCTTGCAGTTTAGAATTTCCATTTCCTTCTATCCTTTCTTCTTACCTCATCTTAGTCATTCTTTTTTGAGTGGGAAATCATTTATCTGTGACTGTAATCCCGAATGAACAGCTATGATGTTTTTTACTTAGAGGAAATCTATTAATATAGCCTAAGATAGTAATGATCTTTCTAACACTCATTTTACAAAGGTGCTTTATGAAAAGGTTCCAGTTGATTTAACCCAAATGTTTGCTTTGCATCTAACAGACTGAACTGTCCCCTCCCCCCTCACCCAAGTTTGTATTTAAACAATTGGTTTTCAATTGTCTTATTATTTTTATAAGCATTAAATTTTAATTTGTCAGATCACTCCACATCACCAGGTACCCAATTGTTGCAATACATTTCACTTATTCTTTCATCTGGCATTGTTGCAATCTTCCTGGATACCATCTACATGGTAAGCAATGCTACATAGGTAAATATTAGGTACCACATATATGGTAAGTAGTGTCATATGCTTTTGTATAAGTAATTAATTGATGAAAGCATTAAACAGGTCAGTATCCAGAAAAGATTTTTATAATGTTATCAGATATCTTCTCTCAGTTTGACAATGGTTTTATTAAACAAAACATTTTTGGTACTTGATGAGCACGTTACTCAGTGACTGTCCTCCTTCTCTTCTTGCTTCTGCATGTTACTTTCTTCCTTACAGTCTACTAACTTTGATTACTCTCTTGTCTTGTGCTTCTACTCTATAAAAGACACAGGGAAGTCAGGCTATCCTGAAAATAAGGTCTTCTATATATTTGTCTAGTTATGTTTAGGAACTACACATATTTGCATAAGATAAAAACCCATTTTGCTTAACTTGGATTCAGTCAAAGATTCTTATTAGAATATTTTAACACATAAATCCATACTAACTAACCTCATCTATAAAAGAATTTTTAAAAAATGGGGAGAGTCTACACTGGACAGGTATCCACATAAGTCAGGCCAACTGGTAACACTAAGGTTAAGGAGACTGGATCCCACATGACTGACTGAATGGTTCAAGTCCTGGACTTGATATCTTGAAAAACACCAGGTACAGTGTGTGGCTATCCTTCTGGGGGCAATCTCTCAATTTCCCTTTCTATGTTTGTCTCTCTTTGGTGAGTGAACACATCTTATAGCAAAAACAAACTAACAAACAAAAAAGAAATTTAAAAAAAGGAAAAAAGGGATAAAAAAATCTATTCATATAGCAAGATAATCAATTGACTGGGCTCGAAATCTAGAATGAGAGAATAAGGGATCTTCTGCTTTCTGACTAGGTCAAATCCCAAGAAAATTTAGGTTGGCACACCAAGTTTGAGTGGAACAATTAGTTTGTTAATTCCAGGAATAAAAGATGCTTCTTGCTGATACCAGACAAGAATATTTACTTAGTACCTCTTCCCTTTCATCTAATTTGACAGTTCTTCAAAATTTCAACCCAATAATTCTTACCTATATTTTCTGCCTCTGGTTTTTACTCCAAATTATTTCTTTATTTTTTTAGATATTATTTTATTTAAATTTATTTATTTATTTATTTTAATTTGACCAGAGAGAAAGAGAGAGAGAGAGAGAGAGGGAAAGTGAAAAAACAAGCCACCAGATCTGGGACTCAAACTGTGGTTGGCCTTGTGGGAGTTTGGTGCCCTTAAACAAAATGCCACCTGCCAGCCCCACTTTCTTTATTTTTATACAGAAGTCATAGTAGGGAAAACAGAATTGTAGGGCTAATCAGAAGAGAATCGATGGAGGAAACCATTATGCAGCATGACAATAGCAAGCTCAGGTATCTATACCTGCAGCAAGGGCTCTGTGGGGTGCTCCTCTGGATTCCAAGACACAATCCACTTGTTTTTCACAAGAATGCAGCCCACCAAGTGTACCCTCACCTGGCTCCTTCATAGATATGTGGCTCCTTTTACAGTGCTGACTTACTATTCTCTTGGCAGGTGCAACAGGCACAGCATTGAAGGAATAAATTCACTGTTAAAAAAAAGTATCTAATTTTGTATTGACTAAATCCTCTCATTTTCTTTTTTATTTCTTCCCTTATTTTTGTTAGAAAGAAGTTCAATATCAGAGCTTTATAAATGGAAAACAAAGTTTTCAATGGTCAGTTGCCAATGTGTCAAATAAAGTGACACAGTGAGTTTGAAAGGCTTAAAGTCAGGCGGCGTGGCCATCCGCCCAGGGGATGATTTCTCGCTTTCTGTCTCTCTGTCTCTCTCTGTATGTCTGGTGAGTGCACACGCCCTATAGCGAAAACCTCTCAAAAAAAAAAAAAAAAAAAAAAAAGAAAGAGATCATCTATATTGGACAGGAAGACTACAGAAGTAAAGTACCATTCTTATCTCACCATATCAAGGGTACACAAAATTGATAATTTGATTTGATCAAAATTTAAAAAAAACTTTTTCTCTGTGAAAACCCCTCCTTTAAAGAATAAAAAAGAAAAAATAAGAATAAATGAACAATAAACCACAGACTTGGGGAAAACATTTGCAAATACATGTCTGTTAAAAGACCCATGTAGAATGCTTAGAAACTCTCAATGCTCAATAGTGAAAAATAAGTAAGATTCCAATTAGAATAGCCTAAAGGCAAAAAGAAATATTTTGCCAGAGGAGATGTACAGGTGGCATATAAGCACATGACAACACGTTCAGCATTGCTAACCACAGGGAAATGCAGTAAGAGCTAAGTGAGATTTCAGTACTCACCTTAGAACAACAAAGATAAGAAATGGTGACAATATTAAATGTTAATGAGGACACAGAGAAACTGTAATTATCAGACATTACTAATTTATATGTGAGATGATTCAGACCCTATGGAAATTAGTTTGACAATTTACTATATAGTAATAAATGCACATTTATCATAAAACCCTTTAATCACATTCTTGGACATTTGTCTCATAAAAATAAAAACATGTCTTTATAACAATTTATATATGACTATTTATAACACTTTAGTTACAATGGCTAAAAATAGGAAACAACCAAAAGAGGTAAATAGTTTAAAAAGTCTTACATTGGAATTATCAATCAAAAGAATATATTGTAGATATGAGACATGCAAGTACTTGGATGAATTTCAAAGACCTTATTCTGAAGGAAAAAAAAATCAGATCACATAGTATAGGATTCCAATATAATCTTTCTTTTCTTTTTAAAGAATTTTTTAAATTTTTATTAATTATTATTTAATTTGCTGTAGGCCACATGTGCTCACCAGAGAGAGAGAGAGAGAGAGAGAGCTAGAGAGAGAGGAATCAAACCACAGGTCCGGTACTCAAACTCGGGTCAGTCATGTGGGAGTCCAGAGCCTAACAACCAGACCACCTGCTGGTCCCTAATATGATCTTAATATGGTGATATCCTTGATTTGATTGTCATGTACTACATGCATACTCTGAAAAATTATATTGTACACTAAAGAGACATTCAATGATGAAATGAAAATTTAAAAAAGTGTTCGTTCTCACCACAAGAAATAAGTATGTGAAGTGATAGATATGTAATTAATTTGACTGAACTGTTTTACAAGTATGCATATATCAAAAGGTTATGTTGTGCTTATAAGCATATACATTTTTATTAGTCAATTATACCTTAGTGAAGTTGGGTGGATGTTAAGAAATAACTTCATAATTGTTGACTAATCTTTTTTTGTAAATGAAAAAAAAATCTTTGGATGATATTTCAATTTATAAATAAAAAATATAATATGATCTGACATCTACACATGTTCAAGCAAGTAAATCTAATCACTTCAGCAAGTCTGTGTTTACTTTTGACAAGTTGGAAAGTTTCTAGCCTATCAAACTGGACAAAAATAATAGTCAATTTTGAGCATTGGCATCAAAAAAAAAAAAAGCACCTCATAAAAAAACACCAAATCCCAAAAACCATAACCCATATTTACTGTATTTTAACTTTGGAAATAAATAAGTTAATTTAGGGTAAAAGCTCTAGACCATCTCCCAACACATACGTAACTTCAGCTTACAGGAGATCCTGCCACTTTGTCAGGTGAGAATTATTGTAATACACACACAAAGATGTTAAAATGGAACTTGTTCTGTCTCAGTTTTAGGTAAGGTAACAGAAAGCCAACAAAGCAAAAAATAAGTGGCAAATATTCTCACATTTCAGAGAAGTGGTAGACATCTTATGCAGTATTTATGAGACAAGGTAGAAGGCTCTTTATGAGATTATAAACCAAACACTACCTTTAAAAGAATTAGTGCTGGGACCAGCAGTTAGCATAATGGCTATGTTGCTGGACTCCCATGTAGTCGACCGTGGTTCGAGTCCTGGACCCGGTGGCTTAAACTCATGCCGGGTGCATGTGCGCACGTGCCCAAGAACTCAAGAGGAGAATGGAGGAGAAGGGATTGCGGCGTGACCATCCCCCCTGGGGGGTGATTTCTTGCTTTCTGTCTCTCTCTGTCTGTCTGGTGAGTGCACGTGCCCTATAGCAAAAAACTTCTCAAAAAAAAAAGAAGAAGAAAAAGAAGAAGAAAGACTTAGTGCTGAAAAGGCAGAGAGACTATTTATTTGGGTGAAAATATATTGGCAGTTTGTGGCATATTAACTCTCCACCATGAGAAGGGAGAAAATGTCAACTAAGAGAGAATTTAAACTATAGGTCATGAGCTCTAACCCTCAAAAGTATAAACTGAAAAATGGGTTTGTTTGATGATGGCCTGTGGGCACATTGGAGAGGTTCTATATTCCAAGATTATCAGTTCCAGGGATATGTTTTTATTTCCCAAGATCAAATCTGTGCCTCTGATATGGAAGCACTTCAAACCTGTACCTCTAGTACTGCTTGGCAGTGGGACATATACTATTATATGAGTGTCAGTCTTGAATTCCCAGGGATAGCAAAAGAAATGCAACCAACCAGCTAGAGGAAAATGCCTGGCCCATGTCTTGGGAAGCACAATCAAATGGTCCTGGAGGAAGATTTCTTTGAAGTAATAGAAGTACCTCCTGTCTTTTACAGCAACGGAGTTCAGCAAGCACTAATGCAAAGTAAACTGGTACCACCTAAGAAAGACCTTTTTATCCCCTTACTGTTTTTCCCTCTCCTGATTCATCTCTGGAAAGACAGAGACAGTTTAAGTAGAGAAGAAAATAACAAGAAGAAATAAAGAAGTTGACCATTCTCTGTTTGTTGTATTTCCTAAAGCAGAACTTTTTTTTTTTTTTTTAGAAAGAGATTTTTGCTGTAGAGTAAATGTGCTCACCAGAGAGACAGAAAGACAATAAGCAAGAAATCAGCACCCCCCTCCGGGGGGGGGGTGGACATGATGTAATCCCTTCTTCTCCATTCTCTTCTTGAGATTTTGGGCATGCACGCACATGCACCTAGCATAAGTCTTAAACTGCTGGGCCTGGGACTTGAACCATACTCAGCTAGGTAGAAGTCCAGCAATGTAACCATTGCACCATATGCTGGTCTCAAAAATAGAACTTTTAATTCCTGAATTCTTCAGTGTTTATTTCCTACAGCCAAGGACTTTATTTTTTTATTTTTTAATTTTTTTGGAGAGGTTTTTTGCTATAGGGCGTGTGCGCTCCCCAGACAGACAGAGAGAGACATAGAGACAGAAAGCGAGAAATCACCCCCCAGAGAGGATGGTCACACCGCAATTCCTTCTCCTCCATTCTCCTCTCGGGATCTTGGGCACGCACGCATGAGTTTTAAGCCACCGGGTCCGGGATGCGAACTGCAGTCGACTACGTGGGAGTCCAGCGACATAGCCATTACGCTAACTGCTGGGCCCAGCACTGGGACCCAAGGACTTTATTTTATATGCCATCATAATCATCAATGACAGGATGTTACGTTGATAAAATATTAATATTTACTCTACATATTTTATTCAAAATATCACCAATTGTCTCATTAATGTGCTTTGTAGTGAAAAATATATATAATATGAAAATAATATACAAATTAAAAAATATATGCATGCATGCATATTTCTAATTAAATATTATTCATCTATAAGAATTAAAGAGAGATATATACCTGAACAATAGCAAAAATGAGTTATTATTGTTTGAGAAAAAACAGAAAAGCAGTTTATATCTAAGTAAAATCATGTGTGTAAGTATGTAGAGAAAGGCTATATGTATATCATGTATATCATGTATTTTACATTATTTACACAATATATAACATTGCATTATGTAATATATTATATATTATGTTGTACAATAATTATATATGTATATTATATACAAAGAAATTTCATGCATAGTCTTCTACAAATTACCATAATAATGTCATAAAAGAATGTTAGCTAAAGCTGTAATTAAAATTAGTAAGCTGAATGATGCTATCTGTATTAGTAAATTTTAAAAACACAACTGCCCATCAATACATGGTTGCTTTAAGTAAAGAGAATTTTGTAGCATAGGGTAATCTCCCAGACAGAGGCAGAAAAGGACCAAACCTTCACTCTGGCAAAGTGCCCTCTAGTTGAGATTGATATGCTATGCCCAGAGCATAGTAAAGATTCATCTGCAAGTATCTGACCATACAGCACAAACCGTATTAATCAAAGCAAGTAATTTATTGACTCAGACAACTAGAGTAAGATGTTTTGTTTTGTCTGGGGACAGGCTTGATCCCTTCTTTACTGTCAACAGCATCAGTTTCTTATCAAGATATTAACAAGATGTCTCCAGGTGGTACCTTGGAATTCTTGTTTCTTTACCTCCAGTGGGGCAGAGTGCATCCCATACGCTGTCAAGGCATGGTTTATACCTTCTTCTAGGCCAACTTGATTACATTTACACAGAATTAAACAACATAGCCAAGTGATTTCATATACTTGTTGTTTTAGGCCTATTTGAAGTATCTACTGTTAAAGCTTGCCATGGATTCAATCCCACTGGACCCAGAGCCTGCTACAGTGAAGAAATAGATTCAATATTGCAAAATCCTCCAGTGATAAACAGAACACTTGGTAATCACCTCACATACTCCAATATATCCCTTTGCAAACAGGAGGGTGGAGTACTCATTTGGTGCAGCTTTCCATACTTCCATTCTAGAATTCCATGAGGAATCTTTTCCTTACTTGAAATGAAATGCTCACATTTAAGTAACTTCAGAACTCACATCATTAGACCCAAAGTTAAAAAACATGCATCTTAGGTTTTCTCCCTATCAATGTAGTTAGGTATTATTCACTGGATAAAAGAAGGTGATTTGGTGAGAGAAAAAAAAAAAATTCTGAAGACGTTCGTTCCCTATGCTTCTCTTTGTTTTTCCAAACTCAAAGGGCATTTGAGACGAGATTATAGGTTGCCACACACAAAAAAAAAGGTAGAAAACTTGCTTAATGTATTTTAAGTTAGAAGCAAACATGACCTTTTTTTTTTTTTTTCCACTATGACAAGAACGTATTAAAGACGAAACTGGTTTAAAAATAATTTCCAAGTTTACTTGTATGGTGACTCAGTAGTTTCAATTTTATTTTTTCTTTAGGACATGTTATCTGACCTTGCTGTGTAGAGAAACTGTAGAAATGAAAGCACTTAATTTGACACTTTGTTTTTAATTTCTTCTGGCTAAATGTGTATCCTTGAGTTTTTAAAAAACAAAAACAACAACCAAGAGAACTGCACTAAATGTGATGCATAACTGCCGAGAGAAGAAAAGTCTCATTCTTGGAAAATAGACAATCACATTAGTGTAGTTTTATAAAATAAAAATTAATTATTTGTAAGCCTTAAGGGGAATCATTATTCTAAACAGAAATGCTAAAAGAACATGCTGTATAAAGAAAAAGGAGAGTTTTTAATTTTTTTATCACAGAGACTAATTTATGCAGAAATTAAACATAAATATAATGATCATAATGTATTTGTTTCCACTTGATTGTTTGAATTAATGTCTCGGGGGAATAGATAATCGTGTGACATCAGAATTAACAACATCTTTCATGAATTTCAAAGCCCCAAATTAGCATTAACTATTTGTTATTCAGAAAACTAGTCTTCAAAACTACCTTAATGAAATTATCTTTGCTATTGAATTATCTTCCTTATTATTTGTTCAGTATTCTGAATGTTGCAAAAGCTCCCAAAGAGAAAAACTGTGGGGTTGCATTCACTAACCAAATACCTTAAAAGGACAAATGAAGGACGGAGACTGTAATGCCATCTGAAGTTAATAGATACAATCTTCACGAGCTCAGTCCTTTGCAAAATTATAGGAGAGGGAGACAAATGACCTCACTTTTTAATATGACAATTTTCAGATCTGTGAGATAAGAGTATGTCCCTAAGGAAGGGCAAGACCAGTATGGAACCCACTACCATAATGGAAAGGATGAGACTCTGGAGTTAGGTGCAGGTGGGATAAAGAGAATAGCCAAAAGCCTGCAGAAGGGAGAAAGCAGTGAGATCTCTAGACAAACCCATTTATTGCTTCCCATGGAGGCTGAATATATGAGTCACAGGCTGGGTACTGTTCAGCAGCATTGTGAACTTCTGTTACCTAGTTATACATATGATGTCTATACATGGCCTTTGGATGATAGAAGCCTGGTGTTCAATGAAGATCTGAGATAGCAAGGTACTCACTCAATGATCTCTCTTTCCCCCCCTGTAAATGGCAGAGTCAAGGATTTGGAGCATGACTACTTACAATTCTGTAGGATGGGAATGGTGCAAAGAAATCATTTTATTGCTTGGAATTTTTGAGTGTGTGTGGATGAGATTTCATTAATTCATGAATGATGACATAAGGCATGCATATGAAATACAAATATCCTTTTACATTTTTTACTGCACATTTAATAAGGAGAAGAATGTTCTAGTATATTCCTAGTCAAAAACTGTGGCCATTATTATTTAGATATTATCTAATTTGAGGTATTAATATGAGGCCTCTTATGAATTAAAACATCTTCTAAATAAACAAGTATTTAATAATCTGCATTTTAAAAACTTAAAATATTTTAAAATGTTTTTTGCAAAGAATGACAAAGATACTCTAATTCATTTTATTTTCTTATGAAGAGAAATGATACTAATAAAGAAAATTGGTCCAGATCATTCATTTAGTCAAAACAAACAGGAATTACACATGTCAAAGATTGATAATTAATACTCAGTAAACTTTTTAATGAGAGAAGATAAGCTCTCTTTACCAATTTACCAAGATTCTTCTTTAATTGGGGTTCAGGATGGAAAACCAACCTATAATTCCATGTGTCTCTTCAAGAATTATGCCATAGCTCTCCATTTGCCTTTTTAAATCATTTATAATTTAGTTAAATTCACTTTAGTCTTTTTCAGGAGTTGCCTGATTTTTCTTCTTCTTTCTCTCTTCATTTAATTTATAAATCTAAAGGAAGTCTTGATTTTGACAGATACTCCCAAAAATAGTCGTAAGTATGTCCAGATCAAGGAAAAGGAAAAACACTTATATGAAAGGGAAATGAGGACATTCACTCCCCATTTCCTCCTCCCCTTAACCTCTTGGTAACCACTATTTTATTCCCTCTTTCAATCAGTTTGACTATTTTAGGTACCTCGTACACATAGAATTATGCAGTATTTATCCTTTCATGATTGGTTTATTTCACTTAGGATAATATTCCCTAGGCTCATCCATGTTGTCACATATGACAAGATTTTATTCTTTTTAAGGATGAACAATATTTTATTGCATGTAGATGACATATTTTCTTTATCCAGTCATCTTTTGATGGACCTTTGGGTTGTTTATGTAACTTGGCTATTATGAAAATGTTGCAAGAAACATGGGAGTGCTGATGTCTTTTTTTGGGGGGAGAGGTTTTTGCTTTAGGGCACGTGTGCTTGCCAGACATACAGAGAGAGACATAGAGACAGAAAGCGAGAAATAACCCCCCCCCAGGGGGGATGGTCACACCACAATCCCTTCTCCTCCATTCTCCTCTCGGGATCTTGGGCACACACGCACACGCGCTCGGCATGAGTTTTAAGCCACCAGGTCCGGGACGTGAACCGCGGTCGACTACGTAGGAGTCCAGCCACATAGCCATTACACTAACTGCTGGTTCCCTAGATGATCTCTTTCTAATCATGAGAAAATACTGAACAAATTTAAATGGAGAAACATTCTGCAAAATACAAAATGAGTTGTACTCAAAATTGTCACAGTCAACACAGACTAGAGAAGCGTAAGGAAACATGTGCATTAAATATAATACAGTATCCTGGACGGGATTCCGAAACAGAAAAAGCATATTAGGTAAAGAAAAAAAAAAAAGAAATCCAAATAATGTATATACTTCAGATCATAACAATTCCTTAGTATCAACTCATTGTTCACTATCATAAATACCAAACTACTGTTAAGTGTTAATAATAGGGGAAGCCAAGTATAGGTAGTATTTTCAAAATAACTCTGTAAATCTAATATTGTTTATAAAATCAAAAGTTTACTTATAAAAATAGAAAAGTACCTGAGATTTAAAGCTAGGTAAGTTGTTCAGTACCACATGGATAAGGAAAAAAATACAGATCTACAATTTGACGCCAGAACTACCCACTTGATTAAGCCAGAGTTCAGTATGACAGATTTAATACAGCTGTGTTCTCTATGACTCTAACATACAGTTAAAACTAACTGGATTTGAAAAACAAAACAAAACTAACTGGGTTTTAAAGCAAATGGTATTGCATGACACAGATCTATCTACCCGAAAAGAGTTTTAAATCTTTCTACAGTATAAACCTTGCACTGTGCTCCAAAGAAGTTACATGATAAAAAAATTAAAAAAAAAAACTTTCTTTCTCTCTCACACACGCACAAACACAAACACATGCACACACTTATTCTTCACAAAGTCAAATTATGAAAAAAAAATAAAGCAAGAAACATTTGCAGACTTTTTTTTTATCAGAACATTCATTCTGTTTCTAACAATGGGAGTAGAAAAGAAGGGAATATATCTGTTTTCAATTTGAATTACTAGATTATCTTGACATTCTTTCAATAAATATTGAAGAAATAAAAAATATTGACTGACTCTAAAATAATTCACCTGAGCTTTTTTCACTTGTTTTATCTGCTCTGGTTCCAGGAAAGCCTTCATAGTGCTCAATTTTATTAGTTATTTTCCCCTCCAGGCATTAAATAAGTGTAAGCTCTTTTTCCTTTCTCTTCTCTTTTCCCTCTCTGTAACACCCCCTACACATACTGTTCTTATACATATTTCCATGATTAAATTAAACTGCCATCAGCAAACTGTCTAGAAAGACTATAATAAAACAATTAACACCAGGGTGTAAATAGCTGACAAAGCCTGAAATGTGTTAAGTAGTAAGAAATATTTGCATGTTAATAAAGGACAAAGCATTTCTCCCAAGGTCTACAGTTTCAATGAAAGAATGTTAACAGTAGGAAGATAAGACAATTTTGGTGTTAGGACCTGTCTGAGTTGTCCTCCAGTTTTGTCCAATTCCACAGACATGTATTGAGTAAATGTATGACTGGTTTTGAGAATTTAGAGATTTATAAGACACAGATCCAGGCTTTCAGCAATACATAATCTAGGGACATCATCAAATCTAATACCTATAAAAGGGCATAACAGCTATAGAGAGTAGAAAGGATCCTGGAAGTTAAGGAGCAACTAGTGGGGACCTTGGAAATAAAAGTGAACTTCCCAGGGAAGGCAATTTTGTTAGACTGAATATTCAAAAACAAATAGTTGAGCCACCAAGTGGTGTGGTGGTTAAGGTGGGTGGATCCCACATGACTCATGGCATCATTCAAGTCCTGGACCCTGGGACTTGGAAAACACATGGGTCATTTATGCATGCACACCCAAAATCCCCAAAGGAGGCAGAGGAGGAGAAGGAATTGTGATATGACCATTCCCTATGAGGGGATGCTTTTTCACTTTCCTTCTCTTTCTCTCTCCAACAGAAGCACATATACCCTCAGGCAAATAAAAATAAAACTAAAAAGAGAGAGAGAAAAAGAGAGAAAGAAAGAAAAAAGAAAGCAGAGAGAACAAGACCAGGAAAAAAAAAACAAAAACAAAACAACAACCAGGAAAGTGCTCTTAGTGTTTCATAAAAGATAAGTAAATTATAAAATTATGTGCCTTTTCCCAGTGAAGTGTGAGCTAGAGGAAAGAGGCATTTTTCTTTGTTTTGCCTGATGTCACATTCCAAGTAAAATATTTTGTTGATAAATTTTTCATTGTTTTTGTTTGCTTTTGTTTTTGTTTTTATTACAAAGAGCATGTGCTTGCTAGAGACAGACAGACAGAGAGAGGGAAAGTGAGAAATCACCCTGGGGGTGGGGAGGATGGCCATGCCACGATCCTTTCTCCTCTGGATTTTGGGCACACGTGCACCCACGCCCACCCAGTGTGATTTTCAAGCTGCTAAGTCCAGAACTTGAACTCCAGTATACCATACGGGAGTTCAACACCTTAACCCTATCACCTGCTGGCCCTTTTGTTGATTATTTTCATCAGCAGTTTAGTTTCAAAGACACTGGTAGTGCCCAAATACTTAGGGAACAATGTACTTCATACTTGCTTTATTTGGATTATCATTATTTTTTTATTTGCTAGAGAATATGTGAACTTTCCAGAGAGACAGAGAAAGAAGGAAAGGAGGACGCTCTGTGGAGAATTGTCACACCACATCCCTTCTCCTTCATCTCTTCCTCCTTTAGGGGTTTTGGGCATGCATGCATGCACACGCACATGCACCTGCACCTGCAGTAGGCTGTTTCTCAAGGCCATGGGCCCAGGACTTGAATAATGCAGTTGGCAATGTGGGAGTCAACTATTTTATTCAACAGGCCCAGGGCTAGCCCCACTTATCTGGAGTCTTATTTTCACTTATCACATATTAATGTGGTGACAACAAACTTAGTTCTTGCTCCAACCTGAGAAACTGGTTAGAAAAACTGAAAGCTGTAGAAAAGCCTCTTCTACAAAGGAGAAGGAATTCTTTTTCTTGGCAGGCATTTCTTCAAACTTATCTTTACTTGGATGTAGCTTTTCTTGCCTTTCTATATAGAACTTGAAATAAGAAGATATGCCTTTAGCAAGACGTTCTGTTTTTGTATAATCCCTAAATCTTCTGACTACAAGGGCCCTGAAGTATAATGTGCACAACTAAGATTTAGCTCATTTTTTAAAAATATATATATATTTTTAACCTTATCCTTTCCTCCTTCATCCCCCACCTTCCCATCAGGGCTTCAGCTTACTAATAAATATATTATTAGTTGTTACCTCCAATAAACCTTGCAGAAGTTAAAGAAATAGATTTTCTTCTACAACCATGCAGGAGTTACAGAAATATAGTTCATGCTTAGAGTGCTCAGATGTAGACAGCGACAGCATTTAAGCAATAAATGGTACTAGTAGTCTACTTACACCCTGCTCGTGAACACAATTGCAAAAGATTGATACTGCAGATCCTTCTCAGTTCTAGTTCTCTAAAAGAAGGAAGGGAAGAAGAGAAAAGAGAAACAAATCCTACAGCTCTAACTTATGTACAACTAGAAAAATGACAAATGACACACTCAGATATTTTTACAGTTCAACCATTAGTTATTTAAAATGCTTTGGAGTTCAAATATAATTACAGATAGGAGACCATCACCATGTACATTTTTACTTCGAATCTTTCAACTCATGCTTCTTTCCAGAGTTTTCATATTATAAAAAAAAATGTACATAGGTAGCAAGGAAAGTATCTTTGACTAAAGGGATCAACAGATATAATGATTTTGTTGAGGTGTGTGCGTGAGAGACAGAGAGAGATGGCATTTGAAATGCTCATTACCAGATATTATTCAATCAGTTGTTATTTTTCACCACTCATCTCTCAGACTCTTTAAAGATTGAGATTATGGCCCATGACCTCATGGTAACTTACTGTCTGTCCTGCCAGCATCCTGCATTTATAACATTTGTCTCATTCATGCAAGTGCCACCTTCCTAAGCCAAGATTTCCATTAGGTCAAGATTAATGTAACTAATGAGCATTCTGGGCCTGTGTTTTAAAATCTCCCCCACCCCATCATTCCTACTCCCCCTTTGTGATCTGTCATTATGACACAGTCACCTTTGAGATAATGGATGTGGAGCCAAGTTTAGAAACCCTGTCATAGGACTGATTCTCCTTCTCTCCTCCACCTCATCCCATCAGCTCCCACTCCCCAGTGACGCAGAGAAATCCTGATGCAGGAGGTTGTGGTGCATGGGCCCCAGGCCCAATGTAGGAATAGCTGTGAGCCTGATTCTTGGTCTCATGCTCACAAAGAATTAGAGACATGGTCACAGAGAAGGAATAGGAAGTGGAGCATTTGTTCAGAGAGGGAAGAATGATCAGAGCTCCCAGGCAGGGAGCGGGTCTAGGAAAATGGGTTGTTAGTGAAAAACTGAGGTGATGGGTTTTTAATCTTTGTCAGAGGGACTTTGTTCTGGTTTCCTCTTTTTATTTAGGCTTGTTCAGTCTCTGAGAACCTGACTATATGTGAGAAGAGAGAAGCAGCTTACAGAAGGACTGGCTAACCTAGTGAGGAGAAATGCCAGGACAAGCTTAGCGCTGCTCAAAAGGAGATTGCAGGGAGTGAGTTGCCTGTAGGGAGTGCTGCGATAGGATTGGGGAGTTGAGCTGCAGGGTGTAAAATCCTAGGCTCTTCATGTCCAGATCTCTAAGAGACCTGTCCTGAGGTGCAGAATAAAAAACTAAAAACACATGCAGGAAAAGAGAAGTTGTAATAGAAAAGTAAAGATTTCTAATAGGGAGGAAATATACCCCCACGCTTGAAGAGTCTGTCACAGTATCTGGCATCTCTGTTTGGTTTCTGGGGCTTTTTCTTGCACTTGCGTATATCTCTCAGGTGAGGAATTTAACTATCTCATCACACATGCCCAGGGTGGTCTTGGAAGGAATGAGTATCCAGTGCCTGAATATTGACTTGGTGTCCCATGTCAGTGGTTTGTGTGCGTGCATCTGGGACAACAGAAGGAAGGTAACAACCTTCCTGGCTCCAAGAGCCAGGTGGGAATGGTGGGAGCTAGGGATCTTCAAAGAGGGTCTGGTCACGTTTCCTGATAGGCTGAAAGACAGCTCCAGTTTAAGCACCTCTCTGTGTGAGAAAGCATGTGAGAGCTAATACTTGATCCTGATCTCTAGGGAGAATAATGAATGACGCTTCTCAAAAGCTTGACCAGAGTGACTCCATTTTATAAGTTGGTTCTATTTTCTTATAGGCGCGTGTCCATTTCCTATCAGGATGACTCTTCCTTGTGGAGGAGCCCTGCCCTATTTACCTACTCATTGAGTCTAATTCCTGTCTCACCAGGAGAGCATTTGTGCTTGTGACTTTGTATTAAATTAATAAATACTCCTTTACAAACTTTCCAACAAAAGATGCAACACTTATGTAAGAATTGCAGGCCTTAATTTACTCAGCTTCCTGGTTATTGTCAGATCCTTCCTCTCTTACATAATGGTTGGATACACTAATGAGAAGAAAAGTTACTACTTCCTCCTAAAATAAGCCTGCCTAATTGGGAAGTTTACAAGTCTAATTGCAAGGAGCTTTGCAAAAAAGTGCTTGCTCAAGAAACAATCAAGAATTTGCTAATTGAGATGTATTCTTCTGAATTATAATCTGAAAAGTAAAAGCTACTCTGTCCACTTGTCTGATTTAGTGTCCATGGACATAAACTTCTCTTTGAAAAGCAGCAAATTTTACATCAGGTACACTTGTTGAACTAATTATTTATCTAATTTCATACAGTTAGAATAAGCAATTCTTAAAAATGGCCTGGAAATGTATGGGCACCCATAGCAAAAGCATATGAATTAGCTTGCAAATATTTATCCCATTTTTTTTAAGTCTTTAAAAAGAGATCTCCTTTCATGCTTATTTAGAACATCAAAAAGGTTAATGCAGAAACTGAGTCCATGTTCTTCAAAATGGATGAATCCAGACTACACAACTAACTCTCCTGGAATCCTCCTAGGAACACTAAATTTCTGGGTCTAGTTATTTCTCTTGCAGAGATCAGATGCTGGAATAAAAACTGACATAGGTATAGAACAAGGAGATCTTGTCAATCCTTGTAGAGTTCTTTCTTGCTCTTGCCCTTATTATAAAATTTTCTGGAATTAGGGGCCAACAGGTGGTGTGGTGGTTAACGGCACTGGATTCCCAAATGGCCTACCGCAGTTTGAGTCCTGGACCTGGTGGCTTGCTTTCTCACTTTTCTTCTCTCTCTCTCTCTCTGTCCCTTTCTGGTCAAATTAAAATAAATAAATAAAGTTAAATGAAATAATTAAAAAAAAAAGATGCTTTTTAAAAAATAGTCTAGAATTAGAGCTTTCTAAAAAGTTAGACTATGCACATTAAGTTCAAAGTAAAATAGAATGCATTTAATAATAATCATGAAACATAATATTCTAATAAATTCTTGTCATTCTCTCAATCCCCATTCATTTTGCTTCTACTTACCTAAAATCTTGAATTAAAATCAATAAGATAGAGTTCAACAATTAAACCTCTACTGTCTCATGTAGTTACCTAATTAATACATGATTAAATGTCTCATTGCTTCAGCTGGATTATAACTCATCGGGAGGGGGGTTATTGTCTGTAGTGCAGGCATGGTGTAAATAATTAACAAATTTATGTATTTAATTGACTAAAAATATTTACAATCAACTGAATTCAGCAGAGGGAAAATACATTATTTTCTGTTTTTCCATCTACATCCTTATAAGGACTATTTGGCTGTTATTAAGTAAGGAGCATATAGCAGTACAGTCAGAGGAAAACAGCATGCAGTGGGTTTTCTGCAGGCTCTAGATCCTTAAATAGCACACGGTAGAAGGGGGAACTAAAACACAGGGTGGTGGGAAGTAACTCCAGGTAGCCTGGCTTCTCTCTTTGTTGTGAAATGTTTTCTGTGCTTCTACTTCTGCAAGAGGACTCCAAAAAATTCATGAATAAATGGCATGCAAGTATAAGTTTATTTTAGTACAAAAATTTTTAACTCCACTAAAGTTTTTCATAATAGCAAGATTTTTTCATAATATGAAGTTTCCTTGAACTTTCTGAAGACCCTTCATATATTATACCCATTAGTTCCAAGGTTTCTTTAATTTTTAGAATGGAAAGCAATGAAACAAATATGAGCTGATTTCAAATTTCCTTTAGCACTCTGAAGGTAAAAGCACGATACTGAGCTCAGGTGGTCACCGCTGTGTCATTGGCAGCATGAAGATGCACATTGAAGTCTTCCAAACTGTTAGACCTCTGACCAGACTTTCTTAATGCTATTTATTTGTAGATCAATTGTATCAACTGTTCAGAATACGTTATGAATACTGGCAGTCCTTTAATGAGCAACCAAGGATAAATATTTCTTGGAAACTCTATTTTTAGACACTACACATTAATAATTACTGTAATATTAGAGGACCTTCTTTCTTGGCTAAAAATATCAAGAAATCAGGTCCACAGTGATGTATATTTTCATTCAGGAAATGAGAGAATGTTAGCATTAAAAAAGTTTCCATCTCTCTCTTATTATTCAAAACTAGCTTATATATATTCAGCATAGGCTTTTATCAGTTCTACATGCATAATTTCACACTGGTTTCATTTTCTGTGGGATTCTTTTTTGTCCCAAGCTGCCTCCGTGGATGTGAAATTATATATTACATCTGATCAAAGATTGATGATTCCTGCCTAATTTTTTTCCATGGTTAGAGCAGGTCTCTCCTGGCTTTCAATTTCTATTAGTTCACTGCGCTCACTGAGTTGTCTTATGAGATTAGCTAAACATATTTCCCAATACTTCAAATGGCAAATTTCTCATGATTCAAGAATATGAAACTAAAATAGATTGCATTTTTCTACAATCCTACACATAGAATCACATTGTATATTTCAACCTGCTATTCCATTTTCTAAACAAGAGATATTTTTGTCATTCTTTAATTCTATCATTTAGTCTACTCCTTTCCCCTAAGTCTCTTACTCAATTTGTATATGTATTAGCATGAATATACAGATTCTTTTAAGACTATATTAATAGTTCTTTAGTCTTGTATCTGTCACAAGAAGTCACTCCTTTCTAAAACCTTCAAAAGTGTATATAAATACTATATATTTTTATAAGTAATTTATTTGTAATTTATAAAGACAGTTCTAATTTTTTGCATTTGTTCTAACTTTTGTGTCCTGAAATGGGTTCTTCATGTATCCTTATTCAATATTAAGAGAGTAAAGAAGAATAAGAGAATGAAATGGAAAACCCTGTCTTTGTTCCTTTAAAATTTTGCTAGAGCATGCATGTCTCATGAGAGAGAGAGACAAAAAGACAAAGAAAGAGGGAGAAGAAAACACTCCCAATGGGCCTTGATCAACTGTAATCTCTTCTCTTCCATTTATCTCTCCTTTGGGGATATTGGACATGTATGCATATATGCCCAGTGTGTTCTTTCAAGCCTCCATGTTCAGGACTCAAACCATGTGGTCAGCCAGGCTGAATCTGGCTCCCTTAAACACTAGCTCTTGAATTAGCCTAAACCCTTTCTTCTTTACTCTTAACCCTATGCCTTTTATTCTCTTGGTAAACTCCAGTTCAAGAATCTGTAGAAACAGCTAATAATCAGTATCACATAAATTTTGATATTTTAACTCTCTCCTTAAAAATTCCTATTTAGTGTGTATGGAATGAAGCTTGAAATTATCTTTCTTAAGAAATAATTATGATCCAAGGACCAGAACTGTTTTTGATTTATTCATCATGGTACTCTCAGTATTTGGTATAGTGGTCACTTAATAAATACTTGAATTACTAAGTTTATGCATGAGAAATTGCAGTATTTACCTGCTACTAAACTTTTGCAGCTATTTTTTTTTCTTCTGTGATCTAAGAATCAAGTGGGATACAAGATAAATATTGCTAGCTCCTCAAGGAGCTACCCACTTTAAATGATGAACAACTAAAGGCAGAATTTGATGAATTATTAAAATATTGAGGGAAAGTGCTACATTTATTCAGAGAATTAAAAATCAAAGGTTAGAAAGTTACATTAATTAATCTACTTATCACTATCAAACACCTACCATTTGTGAGAATAGTTCTGAAGAGACAGAAAAGGATAAGATAAAATCCCAAGTCTTCTGAAATTCTTAAGCTAGTATAAGGTAAACATTGAAAGTAATCAGTAATGCTATGACATCAATAAGATTCTATGGGAACTCAGAGAAGAGAATGACTATTTATGCCTGTGGTGGTATTCAAGGAAGGAGTCATAGGAGAGTCAGTGCCACAGATAAATTATATTATTTTTAGAGTCACAAGGTCACTTGTACTTCACTATTGCTAAGAGTCATACTTATTAACTTTGTACACAAACAAAAATTTCCCTTTACTGTGAAATGGGGGAAGTCTCTAAAGGATTTAGAAGATGACCTCAGCATCATTTCTATCTTTAGAAGTGTAGAAATGTCATAGATAGGGGGGCAATATTTCAAACACTTAAATATTAATAAGTTATGGTGTCTCAAGATAATTTGAAATATAGTTCTAATTTAGTTGTAACCAAGATCATTCCATGAAAGGATTTATACTGCTAAGGTTGTACCTTGACATAATCATCTGCTAATTGAGAAAAGACATATATTTAACTGGTCAGTGAATTAGGTGACAATCAGTAATTATGAGGTGAGGAAATATATTCTAAGATCAGAAAGAATATAACTTAATGAATCTTAAACAAGTTAGGGGAAGTTATATCTTTATATGTAGGAAATAACTAATCCTGTGTTTTTAGTTATTATGACATATAGTTTCAGAATACTTTCTTTTTTCAGGTTTTTGTCATAGGGCACATGTGCTTTCTAAAAAGAGAGACAGAGACAGAGAGGGAAACTGAGAAATCACTCTCCTAGAGAAGATGGCCACACCACAATCTCTTCTCCATTCTCCTCCTGGAATTTTGGGCATGCATGCACATGCATCCAATGTGACTATTAAGCCATCAGGTCTAGAACCTGAACCACAGTCAGTTATGTGAAAATCCAGTGCCTTAAGCACCATGTCATCTGCTTGCACCAAAATATTATTATTATTACTTTTAGAGAGATTTTTGCTATAGGGTGCATGTATTCACTAGAGAGTTAGAGAGAAATAGATAAACAGAAAGCAAGAAATCAGCCCCCAGGGGGTCTGATCACACCATAATCCCTTCTCCTCCATTCTCCTCTTGGGATTTTGGGCATGCACGCACACATACCTGGTGTGAATTTTAAGCCTGGCTGGGACTCTAATAGCAGTCAACTACAGAGGTGACCAGCAAAGTAACTATTACACCATCTGCTGGTCCTAGATTATTATTTTAAAAGCAGTTAGTTTATTATTCTGAAAATTCATCAGCTAAGACTACTCAGTCAGCCAAACATTCCATGCAGGATTGGCTTCATATTACATAAGGAACAATAGACATGTTCTAAGACAAGTGTAATGTGCGTTAGGGGCTGAGGTGAAGAAAGAATGTAGAATATTACCTCAAAAATAGAAATATATTCAAAATGGCTGGCTGAGACTCAGAGTTCTTCATGGAATGAAGACCCTGTTGGAGTAATCTCTCTCTTGCTCTGTTTCTACCGTATCATGGAAGTAATAAATAAATTGTTTTCAAAATCTAAAATCACTTTAAAATGGAATCCATTGTGAAGGTATTGTGTATGCATGGGAGGATACTCTATGGAAGAGTAAGATTGCTTTAGCATATTAATTACTCTATTCTCCTTAAGACAGCTTGCCCTGAATTTACTGAAAGCAGAATATTTCTTTAGAATATTTGGGCTGTTTGCTTAGACACAGAAAAAAAATTGGAGTAAGACAAGAATGTTTTACATGGACAGAGGTTATCAAGGGAGGCTTTCAAATCTTTATTCCTGAATATTTTTAAGAATAAGATTGGTTAGTGCATGCAGAGTGCGACAGACAGACAGGTAAGATAGGCAGCATAGGTCGAGTTGCGTTAAATAGGTCTTGACAAATGCTGAGAAGGTTCACAATTTTGTTGGTAGCTAAAGGAGTGACTTTTTCTGATCAGAGATATGGTATGATTTAAGCTAAACTTTATTTGTGTCATTAACTTATTAAGATACAAATAAATATCTTTTCTGTATTTTATCTGATTATTACAATACATCTCAATCATATTTAAGGAACAGTTAAAATGAAATATTTCAAATATAGCAATATTTCAAATATAGCATTCCTGGTAATATTGGGGAGTTTACAAATATTGGGTCGTTGGAAAAATCAGGATATATTGTATTTTTCTATGCAAAAATGTGTCATGACTTTTTGGACAACCCAATAATCTTTAACATCTAAGCTATAAGAACCTACTGAAAAATGTATTTCTAAGACAATTAAAACTACCCTATAGCCCGTTAAATATTTTTTGTTCTATATGTTGACATTTCAGTACAATTTTATATTCAGATTTCTTTTTCTTTTAAGAGTTGAATAGAAAGAATAGTAGTCTATCCTAAAGGAAAAGGGGTTAAATGTAAAACACCTGTAAACTAAAAGAAAGTAATAGTTATATTACTCAGTAATGATGCTTTGATTTGCCTTTCAGCATTTGTAATAAGCATATACTGATTTTCTTCCCCAAATATAGGCCATTTATGTTCCCATAAAATACAACCTTACAAGAATAATAATTGCAAAGGTCATAACTTGGGGCAGTGTGATCATGATGCTTCCTATAGAACTACAGCTGTAGATTGCACATAATGAGTCTACTGACACTAGGAATGTATTTGTCCACCCAACACGCAACAGAGTGCGATATAATAATCTAAGAAATTATTTCTGTTGTACAACTCCTTTTTAAAAAAATATCAATACAGGCTTGACATTTAACAGGAAATCATGAATAGCAAATTTCAAGTAAAAATCATTAGCAATTTTATTTTTAAAACTAGAGGGAAAATATGTCTTGTTAGCTGGAATTCTCAGACCATTTTTGAAACAATGTTGTCAAGAGGGAGGGCAGCTCTAGACTCCCTCTAAAATAAAGAAATGTCATTAAAAGTCCTTTGGCTTAGTCAGGTAGAGTCATTGGGTGAGAGTGAGTAAAGTCCAACAAAAGTGTTATTCCTCCAGTGAACGCTGTTTTCAGTTCTTTTAAGTATGATGCCTTGGGATGGAAGGTTGTCATTAGAACCTTAACTCACAAAAAAAGAGAGGAAGTTCTTGGTCCAGTTGTCAGCACTAAGTTAGTCAGGATCCATTTCTGTATATTCAGCTACTCACACAAAAAAGTAAAACAAAAACAAAAACAAAAACAAAACAGATAATCATGGCTTGTTCAAACTACAAAGGCTTTCAACTAAATAAGTAACGGAGCATTGGCAGGCTAAGCAAAAATGCTCTTTGTATAATGTGGCTTTTCAATACATAGGCATCTTTCCTCAGAAAGAGAAGGAGAGAAAAAGAATCTTAATCTCAACTTCTAATGGATATAAGTGGATGGTATGGGCAAGAAAATGCATCTCTATATTTGGCATCAATATCTTGACAGTTTCCCATGTGGATATGTGACTCCTGATATATCAGTTTTAGTTTTGTTGATAATTCATATCAGTTTATTCTATAAAGGGATTGATGAGTTATATGTTCATTGTCAAAATGTGTCTGAGATGTCAGATATTTCATAAAATACAAATAATTTAGAATTGCTAATTTAGTTACATAGTTCATCAATTGACTATTTCTTTGTAGATAAAAATAGCCCCATACATATCAGGATTCAGTCACAGACAAAAGGTAATGAAAGTAAATATATAGAGATGTATTAACTATAATACTAAATACATGTCCAGAACTACAGAGAAATACAATAAATCCACTATTTTCCTATAATAATATAAAACAAACCCAACCAAACAAACACACACACACACACACATAATGCCAAAAGCAATAGGTGAAAAGAAATATACTAAATGGTAAAATCAGAAAGGGTAGTGAAATACTCTGTCACTGGCCTGGAAGGGATACTCAGCCTGTAACAGTGGATTTGCCAGAATATGTTGATGACTTGCTATAAATGCTTTCAGCTCACAGACGAAATTATTTCAAGAGTTCAGTTGAGTTCAACAAACATTATTATTGATGAAAACATTAGGCTCATACTGCCTTTGACGGTATTGTTCTGTACTTTGCTTTCAACTATAAAATATCAAGTCATTTGTTTATCCTTTGCCAGAAAGCTGTCATGGTCAAAAACATAAACTGGATCAGCCTCTTTGGATTTGAATCTTTTTTTTTTTTTTTTCCTCTTAGAAAACGGTAAATATGGTCAAAACTTACACTTTTCTTGCTTTGCTTTTCTTGTTGGTATAACTGAATAGCACTTTTTTCATTGTTATGATTGCTCAGTGAGTTAATAAACGTAAACAGCCTGAAACAGGCCAGCTTGTGGTGTAGCAGTAATGCACTGGTCAGGCAATGTTGGATCCAAAAGGAGGATCACAGCTGCTGTTCCACTGATTATGACTGGGGGAAGGACTGGGTTTGGAAAGTACCTACTAAGGGAGTTGTATCTCTCTCTTTCCTCCTCTTAGTCTGTCTTACTTTCCTAAAATAAATAACTTTTTTTTTTAAATTAACAGACTTAGAATAATGTTTGACACATGATAAATGTCTAGAAAGGGTCAAAACTTATTTTCCATAAAAGCCCAATGTTATAAAAATAAGGGGTGAGTATCAGATTGTAAAGTGCTTGCTCTGGGAATTAAAACAAATATTAATTTAGCCAATATCATTTACTTCACCTCTTAAGTGAAGCTTGTAGCTGTGTTGCCCAACTTAATAGTCATAATAGTGACTACTGCGCACTTGAAATGTGGCTAGTGTGAATTATGATATGTTTGAAGTGTAAAATGCATACCCGATTTTGAAGACTTCCTCAAATCCAAAAAAGAATGTAAAATATCCCATTAACAGTATTTTAGGCTGACCCCTTAGCTGTTATGGAAGCTAGACCCTACATGGCCAAACATGATTCCAGTCCCAATCCTTATAACATGAAGACACAGGACACATATGTGTGTGAATGCCCCAAATCCCGACAGGATGGAGAAATGAAGACATGACTGCGGTCTGACCATGCCTATTGAGATGTCTTTCTCCACCTCTCTCCTATCTTTCTCTGTCTCTGGAAAGTACACACACCCTCTGATAACAACAATGTTTTTTATATTGCTCATATGCTGATAATATTTTGACTATGTCAGTTACATAAAATATGCTAGTAAAATTAATTTAGCACCTGCCCTTTTTATTTACCCTTATATTTCTATTAGACAGAAGTGGTTAAGAAAATCTCAAAGGCTTTTTATCTTCAACATACCAAAAACATGATTCCAGTCTAAACTAAGGGTATTTGTCACAAATTAAGAGGTATTTTCTAAAGAAGGCAGGTAAATCAAAAAGGATCAATGTAAATTTTCTTTATAAGCATTCATAACTAAGATTTTCATTCTAACATTTTAGGAAAATATGGTATTGTGAAATCTCTAGCTCACTTCTAAAGTTAGAAATGTCAGGTTTCAATTTCCAGCTCCCCAATACAGATCCACTATATATATATTTGAGTATATATTAGATTATTTAGTGTGTGTGTGCTAGTAATATTAGAAACCTAGTTAAAAACGAAGAGTCAATCTTGGCACGTACTTAGCCATTAATATCAAGGCTGACAATCAAAGACACCTGGAGGTTCAAGTGAAAATTGAGCCAATGCTCCTGACTTGCCCAAGACCATTAGGTGAGTCTGAGAATGCTCTCTCACTCTTTAAGAAGACACAATAATCCAACTCTGGAGCACATCTTCAGCTGAATAGGGAATTATACTACTAATTCTACACTACTAATTATGCTACAGGGCAGCCATCAAGAGAAAGTTGCCAATCTTGTATATAGGAAAGGCTGACTTTGAAATGACCTTTTCTCTTTTAAGCTTCCATGTACCTCGATAGTGACTAACCTCCAGTTCTAGCATTCATTCATTCATTCAACAGTTATTAATTTAGAAGGTACAGCACATCGGCGACTGAATTCTTGTCTCTTCCTCACTCTACCTCAACATCTAAGCTATGAGCCAATCCTATCCATTTTATATTTTAAATACTTGATTTTTGAGTGGGCTTTAAAAACCTGTTTCAGTTCCTTGTCCTTATTCTAACTTTTACTAATTTGAATCCAGTCATCCTCATTTCACATCTGCAACTTAACTGTTTACTCTGCTTCCAATATTACCCTTCTACATTCTCCTCCATAATGAAACAGTAGTGAAGTCACTTAAAATGGAAATTAAATCATTTGCTCTCTTGCCTAAAATGTAAATAGATTCTCATTTGCCTTAATGAAATCTCAGTTTCTAATTTTGATTTGGTTTTCTATGGTCTGGCCCTACTTATGTTATTATGCTTATCATATAATATTTTCCTTGTTATTCAATTTTGGCTTGAACCCCAGAGACTTTTCTTGGCCATATCATGTAAAATAGTTTCTGTCACTATCATGAATGCAATTATATTTCAATTATACAGCATATATATATATATATATATATTACATATATATATAAGATAGGTGTTTATATATGTATATGATAGTAATAGAAATTATTAGACTAGAGAATATAATCTAGATACATATATATACACACACATATGTACTTAGATACATATACACACACATGTGTGTATATACATATACACTTATATGTATCTAGCTTATAATTTCTAGTCTAATCTACTAGATTATTGTGTCTGTCTGAACTAGAACCAAAACAGCTAGAAATAAGAGTCTGGCATATTTTGTTTTCAGTTGTCAATGTGTACAACAGTGCCTGACATATAGTAGGAATTCAGTAAATGAATAACTATTGAAGGTTACTTTGGTCTTTTATACCATGGATATTCTTACATAAGGTTGCACCTAAAAGGTAATGTCTTCCATTTCTATATTATTTTCTTATTTTTAATCACTTTCACGTACATTACCTCATTTGATTATTACAACCTCTGAAACAAATAATCAAACTATTGATTTGTTTTGTCCTTTGTAGAATATGACTTGGTCAAGAGGGAATCGTAATTGTTTTTATTTATATATTCTACCACATTGAAAAAATTTTTAATGCCATTATTTACTTAGCCAAATTAAAATAATCACCCTCTCCCACGTGCCTTTAAACTGGATAATGTTATTTTTAAAAGACTACCCAAGAGAACGCTATAATTAAGAGTTGAATGAGAATTAAATATTATTTTCCTCAATCCCTATATTATGTGATAACTTAAATTGAGGTCCAAGCAAGTAATTTACTTTTGCAAACTCATTAGTAATAGAGTGAGGATTTTATTTTAGTTCTCCTAAGAAGTGTTTCTTCCTTGTTACTAATAAATTTGCTCTACAATTGATATCTAATTGTAAAAATTTTTTTGACTCTAATTTCTTTGAGTTGCTTTACCAGATTGTCTACATCAGAGTTCATGCAAGCATCTATAGCAAGAATCAACAATGAAATGTTTGTTCTTCAGTCTATCTGGATAAAATGTTCTCATCTGAAAATAAACACTTTCAAAGAAATGCAGATTTTAGGCTGTCACCATGTATTGTCAAATCCCAGTGATGCGATTTCCTTAACTGTCTTTTCAGCCATCATGCTTCCTTTCATCTCCATTTCCACAGAAGAGGATCTAATTCTTGTTTTATCTAGAATTTCCCAGTAACTCTGTCTTCATTCCAAACCCCTCAAATTCAAGCTTCACATCATTGCCAATTGTTATTCTAAAACAGCAATGTTATTAAGTCATTATCCTCTTTAACATACTTCAGTAATTTTTCAATGGGTATATAAAAAGTTAAATACCTCTACATGACACATAATAACTTTGTTTTTAATTGCTAGACAGTGCATATGTTTACCAAAGAGACAAAGAGAAAGACAGCACCCCAGCGGGGTGTGGCCATGGTGCAATCTTCTCTTCTCCATTTCCCCATCCTATCTGGATTTTGAATACACCTGCATGTGAGCCCTAAATGTTTTTCAAGACGCCAGTTTGGATTTGAACTGCTGTCTCCTGTGTAAGATCTGGTTCTCTTACCCAGTACACCACAGAGCCAGTTTCATAATAACTTCTTTTTTTTTTTTTAACTTTATTTATTTTAATTTGATGAGCGAGAGCGAGAAAGAGGGGAAACAAGCCATCAGCTTTGGGACTCAAACTGTGGTCAGCCATGTGAGAATCTAGTGCCCTTAACCAGCGTGCCACCTGCCAGCCCCCATAATAACTTTTAATATACTTTTAGTTTCCAAAATTTCTTGTCAACCTGTCAAATTTGACATCTTTATTGACATTTGAGATTTGTCTCCATATGTTAATTGTTGGCAAGCCTTTTCAGATACCTTCTGTAGGTTTTGTTTTCATATTTTGGATGCTATAAACATTGTGGATACCTCCACCATGTAGCATATATATTGTGCTTCCACTGGGATTATTTCATATATAATTTTATCTAACTCACTAAGCTGTGCTGTGGTTTTTCTTTTTCTTTCTTTTTTTTCTTTGTTTAAGGTTTTGCTCACTTTAAAGAGACAATGAGAGGGAAAGTAAGAAATCACCCCCTGAGGGTATGGCCTTCTCCTCCATTCTTTTCTTGTCTTTTGGCACAAACACACACGCAGTATGAGTATGATTTTCACACTGACAGGTCTGGTGTGATCCAGCAGCTTAACCACTATGCTACCTGCTGGCCCCATGCTGTGGGTTTTTAAAATAGTCGTTTTATTTATTTATTTATTTTTTATTTATTTATTTATGTTGGAGAGGTTTTTGCTATAGGGCACGTGTGCTCACCAGAAAGACATAGAGACAGACAGAAAGTGAGAAATCATCCCCACGCCGCAATCCCTTCTCCTCCAATCTCCTCTCGGGATCTTGGGCACGCATGCACACGCGACTGGCATCAGTTTAAGCCACCGGATCTGGGACTTGAACCACGGTCGGCTACATGGGAGTCCAGAGACATAGCCATTATACTAACTGCTGGTCCCAGCAGTTTTATTTTATTTGCTATACTTTTGTCTCAAGGTTGGAGGCTCATATCTTTTGCTTTATTGTTGACAGGTACCTTATAGCTTAATAAGTTTAAATTGCATTTTAACACTAAAAGAACACAGTCTGAAATTGTATGCCTAGACCAATCAATTATTTCCAACAAATTTTTTATCTTTAATCATCCTAGTTTCTTTTTCTGAAAAGTGAAGGTGCTATCATGATATAACTGAGAGAACTAAATGAGTTGACAAATATGAAATGTTTAATATAATACCTAAAATCAGATTTAATTCTTTTCTTTGATAGTGTAATAAGGATAATGCATTAAGAAAAGGGTCCTTCTATCAAAATTACCATATAATTTCATTGGGGTGTAATTGTATAAAAGCCCTGAGGTTAGGATTATTTTTGTGTTTTAATACTAGATACTGATCAATAAAGAAAAAAAAAAAGAAAAACCTTACTCTGTTGCATTTTTTAGGGCTTTTGCCACTGGCAATGAATCATTATAGTAGATCAAAATACTTGCAATTAGAAAAAGGTACTATAGAAAGTGATGAAATATTTTTCTTATTTCCTGAATTTTGTGTCTCATCTACTAAAAGAGGAGCATTTTTTAATATTAAGATACATAATACAAATTATTCTAAAAGAATATCAAGTATATTTTATAAATATTTTTAAGGTAAAGTCTATCTTAATTTTTCAAATCAAGTGCTAAACTGCTTGTTTTGATAAATTTATAATATTTATGATTCAAATAATGGAATATATACATGATCTGAAATCTAGGATTTGAAAGATTTGTTTTCTATCCATTTAGTTAACTTATAAACTGAACATTTTTCTTCTGTATTATAAAAATCAGAAATATAAGATTTATTTTGAATGCATTTATTTCAAAGTTGATAAAAATATAATAAGCTTGGGGATAAAAAAAGGAGAAAAATCTCTTTCTTTCTGAGAGTTCTTTATTTCTTCTCCCTCTCAAGAGAAAATTTATTCTTTAGATTGTTACCCAGATTTGATTATCGTGCCCACTGTATGGAGTGAACTAAATTAGCACTCTTTACATATTTAGTTTCTTCATTTTCTAGATAATATTCCAACTAAGAAGAAATGGTGATAAATTATAATTTGCACTGAACACACAGTGTGTTCAAAAGCTGATTTACAAAACCTCAGTGTTGGATGGATAGCTGTTACTAACCTGAGGACTAGCCTCCTTCTGATGTTTGGACAGTCCACCAGCAATACTTGTCTCCTCCAGAAACAAAATACCAGGTCATATACGTTAACACCTGTGCCCAGAGCTAAAACGGAGATATATATTAATTTCTGAAAACATCACCAATATTAGAGTGAAACATCACCAATATTAGAGTGATTGGGATCCTAGAAGCTGTGCCAAGGGCACACAATTAGCATCATATACTAACAAGAAAGATGAAATGTGAGCATAATATAGCTCAGGCCTTTGATACTATTCATATCCACAGGATGCTTTTACTGGGGATCAGCTGTACCATCTGAATCTGTAATATGTGCAGGCCAGTTACAGAATTTTTCAAAATAAGATCTTCTAATTTTAGAATCTATTTTAAAATAGCAATTCGTGGAGCTATCCAGCTGAGAGAACCCATGAATTTCCATTTAAATGAGCAGTTTGCTTAAGATATCATAAAGCAGGGTAACTTAAAATGTGCTTTCCAAATCTTCGATGTATCAAATGGTCTTGACACTGTGAGTACACATGGTGTGCATAGACAATGTCATTTCAGTTTTGAAGATGAATTCTCTCCTGCATATGTCTCTTTTCTGTTTGTATGAATGCATTCAGATGGTCCTCTAGAACCGTGGCAAACACGAAAAATGCTATAGCAGCAGACTCCCAGTAGCACTGGATTTTTCCATGTGCTCTTTACAGAAAGATGTTTTCTTTGCTTTGAAGGAGCCAAGAAATTAGCTCATGGACTTTTCTGATAAGTACACTAGCTAAAAACTAATCTGACATGTGAAATTGAAAACCTCATTACTTCCTTAAAATTCCCTGGGATACGTCATTATAATTTACTCAGTAAGAAACCCAGAAATTGAAATTCTTAAAAGATCACTCTTTTAAAAATCCCCAAGACTAGCCAAGTCTGGTTTGTAGAGCTATTATCATCTCAGGCAATTGTGCTTAATTTCATAGTAGATCAATGAGTGTTAGTTAGTTTCACTTGGTGAAGGCTTAGGAGAAAATCATAAATAATAAAATGATAAATATACATGTAATATATGACATATAATTATAATAACTAACTTTAAATGCACACTCAAAAAATCTGTATTCTATTTTGTTTAAGGGAAAATTTTCAATTTAAAACTCTTAATTTGCAGAAAATCCTTATAAGTAAGGATGTGAAGGCAAGTGGTACTGACTGCTGTCATTACGTAACTTGATAATTTTCACATTGGTTAATAACACATAATGATGGTGGTAATCAGGGCTGCAGATGGATACTTAGCCACATCAGAAAACACAACTGAGTTTTAATTTAACCCTATAGGGAGTACATGCCAGGGGAACCCATTCCCGCAGGAAAATTGTGAGGTGAATAAGTATCATTTGTATGTGATTACTGAAATATATCTATTACCTAGTGTGGCTGTGATAACTGATGTTTTTTTATCTTTAATAACTATAAATAATAACACAGAAATGTATTGGGTCTTCAGAAAAGTCATGATGCATTTTTTGCATAGAAAAACATAGAAAGGGACCAACAGATGGCATAGTGGTTACGTTGCTGAACTCCCAGATGGCCAACTGTTGTTCGAGTCCCAGACTCCAGTGGCTTCAAACTCAATGCCAGGCACATGTGAGTGTATGCCCAAGATCATGGGAGGAGAATGGAGAAGGGATTGTGGTGTTGTCATTGATTTCTCACTTTCCCTCTCACTGTTTCTGTCTCTCTCTCTCTCTCCCTCTGGAGAGTGCACACACTCTAAGACAAAACCTCTAAAGACAAAAAAAAAAAAAAAAAGAAAAGAAAAAGAAAAATGCATCATGACTTTTCCAAAGACCCAATATTTACTTTAAATTTTCTCTTTGGAACTCATATAGGATATAAATCTCAGAGTGAGCAATAGAACAGAAGTAAATGTATGGAAACAAGACACATTATAAGATTATAAAAAGAAAATCTTTATATATTTCCATTGAAGATCACATGGTTACCAGTTACATGGGAAAAAAATACTGAAGCTTTTGTTTTCTTATTATATTGAGGATGAAAGCAAGTGGAAAAGGTCAAGGTAATATATTATATAAAGCTTCTTGGAAGTCTGAGACTACTTCAAAAACATTTCAACATGAAAAATATTCATCATGAAAGACATCTACAGCTATTCACACACATAAATGTGTGTAGCAGCATATTAACCACTGAGTATATTAACATTCAATTTGATAAATGATCAGTGGTGACATTGTTCCTTATTTAGCTCTTCGATTACCTTTCATTTATTGTTGTCTATCTGGTACTCCATCTAAATTGGATACTGACATATGATTCCTGATTTGGTCTGTGCTATTCCTTTCATAGATGGCTTGCTTCTAATCCCATCAGCTAATTTTGGTCCTATCAATGCTTAAAATTCTCCAAATGTTTCATAAACCCTAAAAACCCTGCCCTGGCTTTTTGGCTCTTAGTACTTTGTTTCTAAATTTAATTTCATGAAAGGAAACCAAGAGACAAAAAGAAAAGAAAGAAAGAAAGAGAGAGAGAGAGAGAGAGAAAAAAGAAACTTTAAAGTCCAGGTTTTGAAAGAACTAATCAGTCTGTCTTTCTGGGGAAAAAAAAAATGACAGCAAATAATAAAAGAAATAAAATCATAAGATTAACAGTCTGTACATAAAGGGAAAAAAAAAGAGGAAAAATAACCACATTGATCTCTTCATATGATTATATATCTGCAAGCGTTATCAGATATTTTCAGAAATCACATTGCAGAAGTAGTTTTTATGAATGAGTTAGCACTTTCAGAAAAAAGGTTCAAAGATTCATAAATTTAGAAGCTAGATCTGAAAGAAGTGGTTTTATTTCCTTTTCTTGTTTGTTAAATGTCTACTTTATCAAGAAATAGTTGTCTGCTTTTATTATAGTAGTTGATACGCTTAACAATAATAGAAGCAGATAAGACACTTTTGCTTGTCCAACTTCTAGATCTTTTATTATTTTATTAACCATTGAAATTAATCATGATAACTGGCATTGTCATCGATTCTTAGAGTGTTATTTGACTCTGAAGTACAATTAGTCAGCGGGAAGGGGGACTATACATATCCACACACACATACATATATATGTTTTTCAATTTTTTTATTGAGCAAGATATTACAGCAACACACTTTTATCTTGTTTTTCCAAGACCTTTAGATTGGAAAAGAGTTAACATATAGTGCTTTGAAAAACAATCTCTGCAGTATTAGAGCTAATTTTACACTCACAAGTTACATACTCTCCCTGTCCACCACCCAACTCATAATTTGTCTTCCATCCATATTTAGTTCTTTGGGGGTTTCTCTAAATAGCTTTACAAGATCACATTAACTAATCAATACCCATTTGAGGTATGCTTATTACCATTTTAGCACTTGAAACAAATGGAAAAAGGCTAAGTAGAGACATAGTCAAGGTCACCTCACTTGAAATTAAAAGAAGACATTTTATATTATGTTTGTTCTACTGGCAAGCTTATAGTATAATTTCCATTCCAGTCATATAACTATCTCATCAGAGAAAAATAGTAAAGTTCAGTTTTCAACCAGACATTCTCAGCATATGATCTATGATGACACCTGAGGCTTCTGGCAATTTAAGAAGTTAAGAAAAGAGACTCTGAAACATAAGACACTCTGTAGCATAAAACTGAAGGAATCCAAGATAGGACCTTCATAAACTTTAGGGAAATGAGCCAAATGATAATTAGGGTATGTTGAACACTTTGTCTACCCATCCTTTGAGAATTCTACTCTTTGAGTACTCCTAACTCCAGGGTTGTCGGCAGAGCAAATTTCTTTTTTTACATTGCCTAAAATAGAAGTGACTTGTCTTCTAGCTGCAGGAGCAGCTTAGGTTGGGGTACATACTAGGTATGGCCAGTCAAGTGTATCCATTCCAGATGCTGAATTCTAGAGGTTGAAGCGATATAGCAACTTCCAGGAATGTCAAGAGAATTCTTATATAAATTAATATTTTTAAAACACATAAAATAATGATTGACAGTAAGTGCCACATGAAAGCTGTTAAAAAAATTAAGCTTTGGTCGTTTGCTTTGGGTCAAAATGAAATAACAAGTATCAAGTATATCCTCTCATCTGAAACAACTAAAATATTAGAAAGAAATATAAAAAAGAAACCAGATTTGAGACCAGCAAGTGGCATGTGGCCAAGGGTGCTAGACTCCCACATAGCCGACTGTGGTTCGAGTCCTAGATATGGTGACTTGCTTTCTCACTTTGCCTATCCCTCTCTCTCTCTCTCTCTCTGTCTTTCACTCTCACTCTGTCCCTCCCTGGTCACATTAAAATAAATAAATAAAGTTAAATTAAAAAAAAAAAACAGATTTAAAGAAAGTAGTGGTAACAAAACTGGACCCACATGGAAAGGGATTCATGTCTTGTGACCTCTTTCTTCACACTGGGACACATGATGCCCATGATTCTTTCTGGCTAAGGCTGGGGATAGTTGGCAGCATTTCCACCCCACATTCTCTCAAGAAATAAATAGAGTTTATTTATTTATTTTAATTTTATATTTTTATTATTATTCATATATGAAATCACTATACATCATTAAGATGGTGAAGAGACTTAACCCAGCATGATATACACCTCAGTCCAGCCTAGTTGAGACCACCATACACATCCTCATCGACACATACCAAACCATATGTGTGTCCCACAAATGTCTTCTCCATTTTGTCCCAAATTTCTCTTCCTGCACTCTTCCCCTCTCTCAGTCTCCTTCCCCCTTGTCCCCAGTGTCCATTACAATTTTTAATATTTTTATGTTCTTCAGTCTTTTATTCTCTACCATAGATGCGGACAGTTAGTGTATGCTAAGTGGAGACATACAATGTCTCTCTTTTGTAGCCTGACTTGCTTCACTCAGCAGCAAATCTTCCATATGCGTCCACTTTCTATCAAAGTACAGGATCTTGTTGTTTTTTTTATGGCTGAATAGTATTCCATGGAGTATGTGTGCCACAATTTTTCAATCCATTCATCTGTTTGTGGACATTTGGGTTGTTACCATGTCTTACTAATCATGAATAATGCTGCAATGAAAATAGTTGTGCAAGTGCTTTTCTGACTGAGTGCTCTCCTGTCCTTTGGGAAAATACACAGGAGTGGAAATGTATTTATTTTTTTAAAGAAACCACAGTCAAGTCACTGAAAAGCAGACAAGAAAGGATAGTGACACCTGAGGAATAGGAATTAAACTAGGTGCATTATCTGATTGTAAACTGACTATCTAAAGGAAATTTCCAGGACATGACCCAGGAAGGGATCCCAGACACAGATAGGCATATTTCTTAAATTAACAATACAGAAATTTGAATCCAAGGGAGACACAGTAGCCAGGATTCCTAGGTCAGACTATTAAAGAGGCCAGAGACATAAACAAACAAACAAAAAATTCTAGAGAGCCAGCTAGAGTCGCCCTCAAGTACTCAGTCAAATACTAACAACACATTCAAGTGTGGAATCATTCTAGCCTTGTGAAACACACAGTTAAAAGAATCTCACAGAGAAAGTGCTGGAAAACACACATAGGCAAAGGAAAATTAAACAAAGGGAAATTCATATCTGCATAAAAGAAGCAAGAGTGCCAAAAGTGAATTACAAAGACTTTTATTATTTTAATCTCCTTCATAGATAATCAACTGTTTACAATAGAAACAATAATGTATAGACATTGTATAATATATAGAGATGTAAATATATAAGTAATAATGCTTGGGACCAGCAGCTGGCATGGTGGTTAAGGCGCTGGACACTCCCACATGGCCGACCACGGTTCCAGTCCCGGACCTGGTGGCTTGCTTTCTCACTTTTCTCTCTCTCTCTCTCTGTCTGTCTCTCTTTAGTCAAAATTAAAAATGAATGAATGAATGAATAAATAAATAAATCTTTTAAAAATGTAATAATGCTACAAAGTCTTGGAGGGGAGAAATAAAAGTATTAAATTGCTAAATTCTCAAGCTATATATAAAGTACTATAATATAATTTGAAGGAAAAAGTTGAAAGATAAACGTACATCACATAAACCCTAAAGCATTCTTTTATGTAGGACAATAAAGAGTGACAGCTAGTAAGTAAATAACAAAAAAAATTTAAAAAAACCCTTAATCCAAAAGAAATCAGAAAAGGAGGGGGAAAATAAGGGATAAAACAAAATATATGACCATAAACTTTTAGTTCCATTTTTATTTTCTTGTGTTTTTTAGCTCTCAACATTAATTTATTTATTCTTGTTTACTTATTTGTTTTTTATTTTATTTTGTTTTTGCCCAGCAATGCAAATAATTTAGGGTTGGTGGACTCCATGCAAATTTCTGCATCAATTATAATGTTTACTACTTATGGCTTCTTAAAAAGTCTTTCTTAAACTTTCAGTTTCTGATCTACCATGTCAGAAGTTTTAAAATCACTATTCTATCCTAAAAACAAGTAAAAAACTGAAAACCTAAATAATCGATAATTTATTCTTAGCTCCATAAGAGAAGTGACAGCACAAGGAAAACCTCTGCCTTCAAAATTGGAAGAACCAATGGGCAAATATAAAGAGCCCCCACTTTCTGGGTTAGAAATCTGAAAGCAGAAAACTACATAAGAAGCAGTGCTGGGGTAGGAAACTGTGAACTGAATTAAAAATTATTGTGAGCAAATCTGAGATCTAAAACTCCCAGGGGTACTGAGTGAACATTTCTGCCATCTACTCCATCCCTTCAAAAATTTTAATTCCTGGAGCTTTAGGAGGGTTCCATGGCAAATGACAGAACTGCTTCCAGCAGTTGAGAGGAAAAGGAACTATTTTGAAATGTTGAAAAACTTTGTTTTTCTGCCTTCAGGAGAAACTACTGGGTTATCAGAAAGGCCATGACACAAAAATACATCATGACTTTTCTGACAATCCAATATACAACCAGTGTTGACTTCTTGGGGCTCTGTCAGAGCCTAACTGATCTGGGGAAAAGAAAGTAGCTTAACACCAGCTCACTCTAGCTTTCATATCCAACCTAAACCTAGGGGAGAAAACTTGAGAAGTTTTCAGGAAGTACAAAGTTCAGTGTTACAGGCTCCATAAAACACTGATATCTAATCATAGGACTATAAAATGTTCCCCCTCCTCCCCGCTCACTCACACACCTTAATACCACATAATTGAAGTCTTATCTACATCAGGTCTTATCATCCATTACATTATGTCAGGCTATCAAGAAAAAAAATTACAAGACATATTAAAAGGAAAAAAATACAGCTAGGAGAGACAATATCAGAACTAGACTCAGATATGGCAAAGATGTTGGAATTATCACATCAGGAATTTAAATAAACTATGACTAAAATGCTAAGGCTCTCATGGAAAGTAGACACGCATGAGGACAAATGGCAATATAACCAGAGAGATGAAAATCCTATGAAGTAATGACAGATAAATGCTAGAGATAGAAAAAAAGCACTTTGACAGGAAGGAAGAATGATAGCGACTGAGAATATCTCAGTAGAAACCTCTAAAACTCAAAGTCGAAGAGAAAAAAAAAAAACTAAAAGAAACCACAGAACTGAACATCCCCAAACTGTGGAACAACAATAAAAGGTGTAATTTTTGTGTGACAAGAAAATTAAAAGGAAAAGTGAGAAAGGAACAAAAGAAATCATTTGAAACAATAACACTGAGAATTTCCCCAAACTTATGTCAAAAATCAAGTTGTAGATCCAGGAATTTTAAAATGCAGCAAGCATGATAAATGTGAAAATAAACTTCACCTTGGAATACTATATTCAAGTTATAGAAAAACAAAGATAAAGAAAATGTTCTGATCAAAGTCCGAGAGGAAGGGAATTACTTACTTATTGTGCTGACTAATTTGAGGTATCAATGTAACTGCATTGAACGATGCCTGGAAAGCTGATGAAACATTAGTTCTTCTACTTTCGTTCTTTTCTTTTTTCTTTTTTTTTTTTTAAGTTTATTTCTCCCATAGCAAAGGAAAAAGAAGAGAATAAAGGAGAGAGCCAGCACCCTCTAAATGGTCTTGATCCCCAGCCTCAGCCAGCCTTGGATCATGGTAACATGTGTGCCTGTCTCAGGACATGAATACAGAAACTTCCCAAGTGTGTCAGTCTGGAAGAACTTCCTTTTTTACCACTGACCCACCATCCAGCTTCAAAGCTATTTTGTGTAAATGCGTCACTGAGAATATTGCCAGATAAGATTGGCATGTTTGAGGAAGACCCACTTTCAATTTTTCAGGATACCATCCAATAGGCTGGGATAATGGGAGGGACAAACTGCGGAAGTAGAGGTTCTGTTTTCCCTCCCACTCTCATTCTCCCAACCTTTCCTTTCAGTGAGTTGTTTCACTGCTACATACCTGCCTGCTCCATTTCTCCTTCTTCCTCTTGGCCCTTGGTTTCTATTTGCTCCTACTGGCTCCTGGTACCTGTACTCCTCTGGCTAAATAACCTCCAGTTTCTTTAACACTTGGACTCTGAACTCCCAACAGTGGCTACCCCAGAGTGCTTGGACCTGTGGACTCCTCAGGACATCCACCAGACCTTGGACTAGAACTGTCCTAGATTCCCTGCTTCATAATTTTCTGAGAGCCTTGGACTGTAACTGCTTCAGAGTGTTTCTGCAGTTTCTTTAACTTACAGATTGTCTATAATATGGTGCTTCTCTGCCTTCTGATCCTGAAAAACAATTCCTATAATAAATTTCCCTTTTTTACATATACGTATTTATCCCGTTGATTCTATTTCTCTGGAGAACCCTGACTAATACTCCTACAGAGGTATAAAGATAAGAAATATAGCCAACATTTCCTCCAAATCCTTGCAAGCAAGAAGAGTGGAGAGAAATATTTAAAGTATTGAAAGAATAAAAAAATACTAACCTAGGATTCTATACACTGAAATTATTCTTCAAAAGGAAAGGAGAAACACTTTTTGTATACAAGCAAATATTAAAGAGATGTGTTGCCGGTAAACCTTTCTTTCAAGACATGTTAAAAGAGATTCCTTAGAGAAAGGAAAATGGAAGCGCCTTAGGTAGCCACAGTGGTGCGGCAGTGAGGCAGCGCTCCACAATGCTGAGGCCACCCAGGATGGTGCCGTGTTCATGTCCCAAGGTTTCTCTGTCACTCTGCATGTTTGTGGGGCTGTGATTCAGGCTGGCTGAGACTGGGAGTGGGATTGCAGCATGAAGCTGCTGCCGGGAATGCCTGTCTTTCTGTCTCTGTCTTTCTTTTATATGGGAGAAAGAAATAAACTTCAAAAACAGAAAGGAGGAGCATCTAAGAATAAATAAGGAAAGATAAAATAAAAACTTAAAAAATATTTTTAAAAATTATTGTTATAGAGTATGTACACTAACCAAAAAGAGAAAGGAGGAGAGAGAAACTATCACTCCCAAATTGAGCATATCATGCTGCAATCCCTTTACTTCACTTTTCCATCTTATCAAGATTTTGGGTACACAAGAACATGTGCCCCCACATGAGTGGCCAGGATTCAAACTGAGGTCAGTCATGTGGGATCTGGCTTCATATAGATAGTGTTTAAGCACTGTGCCATAGGGTTGGCCCTATTTTTCTTATTCTTAATAGATTTAACCAAATTTATTCAAAATAAAAAGTAGCCATGCATTGGATTACACATATTTATGTAAATGTACTATGGAAAAAATACGGACTAAACGATTGCAATGATGCAAGGGAGAGGAGTGATAAGCCAGGATTATTTTGTTATCATAAGGTACTCACAATAGAGCAATATGAACAAAGCTGGAGACATTAGACTACCTACTTTCAAAATACATTATAAAGCTATTTTAATCAAAATGTCATGGTACAGACACATTGACCAGTAGAAGAGAATAGAAAGAGCATAGAAATAAGCCCAAGTACATTTATGGTCAATTTAATTTTGACAAAGGTTTCAAGAACACACAATGGGGAAGGGATAATGCTTTTAAAAAACAGTGTTGGGAAAACTAGATATCCACATGTAGAAGAATAAAACTGGACTCTCACCCCACATCATGTTAAAAATAATAAACTAACATGGATGAAATACTAAAATTTAAGACTTGAAACTATAATTCTGCTAGGAGAAAACATAGGGGAAAACTCCATAAGATTAGTCTGGGCAATGATTCTTCTGTAGAGCTCCAAAAGCACAGGCAACAAAAGCAAAAGTAAGCAAATGGGATTGCATAAAACTAAAAATCATATGTACAGCAAATGCTAGCAGTAGCAGACTGAAGGGACAGCCCAAGGCTGGAAAAAACATTTGCAAACTATACATATCATAGTGTCTAACAACCAAAATACATAAGGAATGCATGTAACTAAATAGCAAGTAAGCAACCCAATTTACAAATAGGCAAAGGATCTAAACAGAAAGATAAATAAATGGTGAAAAGATATATGAAAAACAATATGCTTAACACCTCTAAAACCATATGGATTATCACTTCACACTTGTTAAAATGGATATTATCAAAGACAAATAATTGGGGCCTTAAGGTGTCATGATGGTTAAGGCATTGAATTTCCACATGGTCGACCACGGTGTTAGTCCTGGACCTGTCCACTTAGCTTCTCACTTTCTCTTTGTCTCTCCAATCTCTCTCTTTCTCTCTCTGGTGAGCACATATGCCCTGTATCAAATTAAAATAATAATAATGGTAAACAAAAAATAAGTAAATAATTGTTTTTCTAAATAAGTATTTGTTTTATTTTACTTATTAATTCATTTATTTTTTAGTTTGACCAGAGAGAGACAGAGGGTGACAGTGAGAGAGAGAGGAAGTAAGAAAGTAAGCCACCAGATTCAGGACTGGGACCATGGTCGGCCATGTGGGAGTGTCCAGCACCTTAACTACCACACCACCTGCTGGTCCCAATAATTATTTTAAAAGGCAAATGATACAAGTGTTAGCAAAAATGTAAGATAAAGGGAATACTTACACACTATTGGTGGAAATGTAAATTAATATAGCTACTATAGAAAATAGTATGGAGAAGTTCCTCAGAAAAATTAAAAAATTAAAATGGGCTCATCCACAGTGACAGAATGGGAGGACACTATGACTCAGTGACTGAGGTCACAAAATCACTCAGATTTTTTTCACTGCTGGGTGATACTGGAGCCTTATGGGGAAGCCTGAGGTTCAAATACTGGGTCAATTTGAATACTGCGGGGGTGCCTATGAGCACACCAGTGATCAACTGGTTAGAAGGATTAGAGGGTAGGGAGGTTGATGAGTGAGCTGCTGTAGAGAGTACCTGTCTCTCTCACTCAGAAGAAGGGAGGAAGGCAGGCAGGAAGGAAATAAATTAGTTTCAAATATTGGAGATAAAACTAGAGCACTTCGTGATGCTAACCAAAACTGCCTTCTTGTCACTAGTTATTTTTGTTGCTTCCTACACAGGCAAGGAAGAAGACTGACTTTGGGCTACATTTCCAAGTCATTATTTTCATTTCTATTCACTATGAGTCTCTTCCTCAGTGTGTACATTTAACTCCAGCAACTTAACTGAATTGTAAGCAAATAAAAATAGCACCAGATTTAGGTAGCAAACTAGAGGTACACAGTCTATATCGTCAACCTTTTATCTCTCTGGTCCACTGCTATTTTCTATGCAACTGTAGAACTTACAGGAATGGTTCACCCTGCACAAGTAAAATTGGAGTAGTGAACGAATCTCTTTTCTTTTCTTTTTTTTGGAGAGTTTTTTGCTATAGGGCGTGTGCACTCGCCAGAGAGACAGAGAGAGACAGAGAGACAGAAAGCAAGAAGTCACGCCCCCCCAGGATGGATGGCCATGCCACAATCCTTTTTCCTCCATTCTCCTCTCGGGATCTCAGGCACACACACACACACACACACACACGTGCCTGGTGTGAGTTTAAGTCACTGGATCCAGGACTCGAACCGCAGTTGACTATGTGGGAGTCCAGCCACATAGCCATTACGCCAACTGCTGGTCTTAAGTAATGAATGAATCTAACATAGTGTAGTTTGTGTATTCATTAAGTTGCAGTTTCTTTCTTCATGTCCTGTGATTTCATGATTTTTACTATAGTTCTTTCTTTGGCAGAAAAAAATAAACATGAATTTGGAGTTCAAATATTGAAATTTTATGTAACAGTCATGTGATCCTGGATGAATTGTTTAATATCCTCCCAAGTCTCAGTTTCCTCATTTGTAGATACAGATATCACAATAATGTCCTGAAGAAGAGGTTAAAGGATTAAAGAAAATTATTTTCTTAAATGGCAATGGTAACTATGGATAAAAAAAACAACAAACATCTTTCTTTTCTGACTATTTTCTTCTGTTTCCACTTTTCCGTACCCATGAAGAACCGAGGGGGAGAAAATGCCTTTTGCATATTCTGCTGCGTCATTAAGACAAATTCCTATCAATTTCCAAATCTCTTGAATTTACAAGTTACTGTGCTTTTCATGCATCTCAATATGAGGGCATCTTCAAAGAGTTCATTGAAGATCTGTGTTATAAAACAACTGTGTATGAATTTCAAAACCTTTTTCACAAAAATAAACTTATGCTTTAATTCCGTTTTCCATAAATTTTTGGAATCTCCCACTTATATTTTCCAGTTGATCTATTAGTGTACTGCCTTCTGACTCAGCCTGATCTTAATTAACTCATTTCTGGAGTTTACCTCTTTTTCTGACTCATTTTATTTCTTTAAATCCCACCAGTCTTTTCATTTTGCACCTGGATTCCACTCATCTCTTTGTGTGTTTATAGTGCATCATCATAGACTCAGGAAATAGCTCTTTCTAGTTCATCAGAATCAAACATCCATCTTGTAAGCATAATTTTCTCAGTGTAAGGCGATCAGATCTTGACTAGGGATCATTCTCATTTTTAAAAGAAACTGAAGTCTTCTTTCTGTTCTATTCAAAGATTTAAAAAATGAGAGCTCATAAAATGAAAGATGGTAGAGAGAGAGAATGTAAGACAAGAGAAAATATGTGACAAAATAAATATTTTTGCATGTCTTGTTTGAATGCCTGAATACAAACCATTAACTGTTTTTTAAGATTTTTGCCACAGGGCACATGTACTCACCATAGAGGAGAAAGACAGAGACAGTGAGAGGAAAAGTGAGAAATCAACCCCCAGGGGAATGGCCACGCCACAATCCCTTCTCCTCCATTCTCCTCCTGGGATTTTGGGTATGCACGCAATATGCACCCTACATAATTTTCAAGCAGCCAGGTTCAGGACTCAAACCATTGTTGGCCATAGGGAAATCCAGCACCTTAACCACCATGACACCTGCTGACCCCCAAAGCCTCTTTTTTTTTTTGGAGAGGTTTTTGCTATAGGGTTCATGTGCTCACCAGCAAGACAGAGAGAGACAGAAAGTGAGAAATCAACCCCCAGGGGAATGGCCACGCCACAATCCCTTCTCCTCTCAGGATCTTGGGCATGCACACACACATGCCCAACATGAGTTTAAGCCCCCAGGTCAAGGCCTCAAACCATAGTCGACTACATGAGAGTCTAGCACCATAGCCATTATGACAACTGCTGGTCCCAACCCCCAACACCTTTAACTGTTTTTTATTTTTTATTTATTTTTTAATTTTTTTTATGAGAGTGATTTTTTGTTACAGGGTACATGAGCTCGCCTAAGAGACAGAGAGAGACAAAAAGACAGAAAGCAAGAAATAACCCCTCTTCCCCAACAGTGGGGATGGCCATGCCATAATTCTTTCTCCCCCATTCTTCTCTCAGGATTTTAAGCATGCATGCACATGCACCTGGGTGTTTCAAGTCTCTGGGTCCAGGACTTGAACTGCAGTTGACCATGTGGGATTCCAGGACCCCAATCACTTTGCCACCTGCTGCCCCCAAGACTTTTAACGTTTTAAGGTTTAATGTTGTGTTAATCAGGGAAAGATTCTGACAGGCATGGCTTGAGATATCCTGGTTGGGATCAAAGAGACACATAGATGCTTGACCTGAGTAATAAATGAAATTAAATAAACAATTCTTAAAAAAAATAGTCGAATGAGAGGCAAGTTTAAAGTAGTTTGTGTGTTCATACAGAATTCGATTTTAAGTGATATGAAGCTTCTGCCTATTATAACATTAAAGCAACAACCTCTAAATCTAGAGGTCCAGCAATTGGCATGGCGGTTGAGGTGCTGCACACTCCCACATGGCCAACCATGGTTTGAGTCCCAGACCTGGTGGCTTGTTTTCTAACTTTCTCTCTCTCTCTCTCTCTTTCTCTCTCTGATCAAATTAAAATGAATGAATAAATAAACAATTTAAAAACCCAACCTCTAGATGTCAATAGAACATTTTACTTGTTTTTCTATACAGAATAATTATAAAGCTAATTTGTAACTCAAGTGAAAATGTTCAACTCTAATGAATCAGTTTCTGGAAACTAGCTCCATTTTCTTCTCTGCTTAAGGCATTAGCTCTTAATGTGTTGTATACCACCTGCCTACTACATCCCAGCTGTTTGCTAAAATGTAAATGTCTAGACTGTACCTTGGTCCCACAGAATCTTTCTTAGGTGTGAGAGAAATAGGATTCCTAAATAAATATAGTAGTGTTTGATTCAATAAAAAGATGATTTTCAAAGTACACAAAGGACTTTTGACTGCCCGTTGAAAGACTGATGCTCCACTTGGTTTAAAGTATTTTTGGCTTATGAGAAAAACATCATATTCTAGCTCTAATTATGGTTAGCAGGTGTATACCAGAGAGATAATCAACTTGACTGAATATCCATCTTGAGTTCACATAAGCAGAATGGAAATGATTGAGGTTAGAACAACCAGCCTCTGCTATTATGGATGGAATTCTGTAGAAAAGAGTGATCAGTTAGAAGAGCATTTTTGTAAGGAAGAGCAGTTGATTTTTACATTAGGTTTATCTCAGTATGACACTTCATGTGTGGGATCTGTGTTCAGATACGGTTACATAAGGTTAGTGTAAAGACTGAAGGTATTGATGAGATAAGCAACATTACTGGGTGTGGCAGGATTACAGAAAGTTGAAGATTGAGCATTTAGTTCCATAATTGTTTCTTATTTGATTATTGGAAGTTAAGGTTACTTTTCAGACACTTAAGCACTGATATTGCCTCTCCACCATTCTTGTTCAAATCTTCTGCCGAGACAGTCCCCGTGAGGCAAGCCTTTTTCATACAACATGGATTTCAGTTGTTCAACAGATATTCTGAGCACCAGTGCTCTGCACTGGAGAAACAGTAGGAAGCAAAAGAAAAAGAATTGCTGATTGATTGGAGCTTGCAAGACGTACTATTCCTTGTTGCTCCGTACTTGCAGTTTCACCAAAACACGATACACTAATGTTAACACTTCTTTGTTTTGGAAATCTACCTCTATGATTTTTATGTGTATTGGCAATAATACCAACCTTCTCATTCCTATTACTTCTATAGTGAAGTGAAACTTCTGGGTGTCCAGTTCAGAAAGTAGAGAGTCACTGATGGTAACTTACCCATCAGCACAGGGCAGGCTAATAATTAGACCCTCCCACTAAGACAAATAAAATTATTGAGGGTGCTGACCACATGACACATGCTCAAAGAGAGTACATTTTACTATGATTTGAGTGTTTTCCCACATTTCTGTGTCAGAGCTCATTTGATTCCAAATAACAAAACTCACTTGAAGCAGCTGAAAAAAAATGGAGGTGATAGTGTTATTAATAGCTCCAAAATACTTCTTTCCAAGATGTTTTTACAAAGACAAAAGCTATCAGTTACAATCTTAGGTGGAAAAACAAAAAACCTTTTTATCTCTTAAGTTACAGAAAATTTTGAAATAAGTCAATTTCAGTCAATAAAGTTGATACAAGATTTTAAAAATATCTCTAAATTATTTTTCAAGATAGTATATATTATATATCAATCTTAATTGTGTCTCTCAAATATATTTGTAATCTTCCAAAAAATATTCAATTACCTCTCCTGAATCTAATTTTAGTCTTAAAATAAGATAAAGTGGATAATAATATTCTCCATTTCACATTATTTCTGTGAAAATATAGTGAAATAATCAAATCTTTTATAAACTTTTTAAGAAGAGATAATATTTAGCACTTAGTATAAAGTTTCTGATACACAGTAGGTCTCTGAAAATGGTTATCTTTTTTTTTTTTTAAGAGTTTTTTGCTATAGGGTGCATGCACTTGCCAGGCAGACAGAGAGAGACAGAGAGACAGATTGGCCATGCCGCAATCCCTTCTCCTCCATTCTCCTCTTGGGATCTTGGGCACGCACACACATGCGCCCGGCATGAATTTTAAGCCACCGGGTCCAGGACACGAACCACGGTCAACTATGTGGGAGTCCAGCGACATAGTCATTACGCTAACTGCTTGTCCCTGAAAATGTTATCTTTGATTCTTCTCTTCAACATACTATTTTTTCAATGAAATTCTAGCTGCAGAAGTATCAAGAAATCCATGAAGGGTATAATCTGAGATAAGACTACAGTCATATTCCAGTAGCTAGAAAGCTTTCTTTGATCTCATTTGTTTTGAGTCCTGCTTTCCTCTTAAAGTTGATATTTATTAATTTAATTTAATTAATTTATTTATTTTTGCCTTGTTAGGACTAGGTTAGGGAATCTATGTCTTTCTTTGTCCCAGTATTGCAAAGAATAACAGTGAGTATATCAGTCTGTCTTCCCTGTTAGAATACTAATCTCTCAAGGATAGATCATAATGTAATTTCTTGATCTAGTGGATTCTAATAAAATGTTTATTGATTAAGTGACTTATTTTGTTCTTGTGGTATTGGGTGTTCAGTAATACAATCACTTTTTATTTTGTTTCTTCCTGATTAGCAACGCATTTCAGGTTAGAGCTCTTTGAATTGTAAAGGAATAGAAGCCTAACTGAAACCAGATTAAACCAAAGGATTTTTATTTTTTTAAATTTATAGCCAAACTTTAGTGAGGAAGCAGAAATAATCTTGGCCTTAAGGCAACTTGGAATCATGGATGGATATGCTATCAAAAGGAACCAATTTACTTTCTTTTGTTATTTCCCTATATTTATTTAAACTTTGATGCTGCTTTTCTTTTTTTTTTTTTTAATTGCAGGCCATGTAAGTATTTTATGCAAAACAGTTTCAAAATTTAGTGGATTATACAGAGCCATACATTTAGAATACATTTCTGTAGGATGACAGTTTAAATTGGGCTCACCGGGTGGTTCTTCTGATCTTGGCTATGCTCCTTCACATAGTTGAGGTCAGCAGCTCAGTCAGTTAGACGCTGACTCACCTAGGATGGTCTCAACTGGGATGTCTTGTCTTTGCTTTATATACTTTCATTATTTTACTGGCAGAGTAACATGTTATGTCTGAACAAGTCTCCAAAAGATAAGAGAGTAGGAGTATGTACTTTTCAGGCCTACCCTTGGATCTGGTATTTGTGATGTCTATTGCATTTTATTGACCAGAGAAAGTCCTAAGGCCAATCCAGGTTGAAAAGGAAGTAAAAACTCTTAATTCTTTTTATTGGTTAGACTTGTAAATGAAAGAAATACAGGTAGAAGTGAAGGTTTATGGTAATTTATACAGTCTGCCACAGAGAGACCCTGCCGTAATTTAGATAGTATACTACCCATATTAAGAAGGGTAAACATCAATATCAGAAGAAATATTATAGCACCTGCATGGTCAGTGAGATAATTTTTCCCAGTTTCACATTCACTTTTTTTTTTCCATTTATTCCGTTCTATCCATTTTTCAACAAGTATAACTTGGATTTGTTTTGCCTGAGCATTGTTTTTTTACCTCAATGTTTCAAATTCTCTTAACTTTCTGATACCTCTCTGCAAATCTGATACCTCTCTGGCTTTTCAACACTGATTGGTTGTCAAAGGAAAACCTCTGTGAGGCTTTTTATGACTACTCCAGGTGAAGGTAAGTTTTCTCCTTAAAATCTTTAGTAGTGATTGTCAATTATGTATACCCAACAGAATCTTGTGGAAAAATTTGGAAAATCTTATTGCCCAGATAGCTGAGACCAATTAAAACTACAATCTCTGAAAGAGGGATCCTAGCATCAGTTCCCCTCTTAACAACTTACAATCAGTGTTAAGAACCACTTTTCTTTACAATACTTTCTGATAAAATAACTGATTCTTTAATTATCAAATTAGGGTTACATTGATTTATTTCCTTCCTACACTGGCATTGTAAGGTCTTCGAGAGCGAGGACCTAGTATGGTGCTTCGTGACTGCTTGATACTCAATCTTGAGCTCCTGATAAAATATCAGACATTGCATCTCATGCTCCCCTCACCTATTCACATGCTAAAAACCCTACCCCTTGGAGCCAGCAGATAGCTGGCTTAGTGGTTATATTGCTGGATTCCAACATAGCTGACTGAGGTTAGAGTCCCGGACCTTGTGGCTTAAATTCACTCCAGGCATGTGTGCATATATGCCCAAAGTCCCTGGAGGAGTATGGAGAAGAAGGGATGGCCAATGGCCAACTCCCCAGCTCCCCCCACTGCCCACCCTCAATCCCCACTCTCCACCCTTCTCCCCCAGCCTCCCCACTCTCCTCCCCCACTCCAGGCCTGGGGATGATTTCTCCTTGTCCCTCTCACTGTCTCTTTCTCTCTCTCTCTGTGTCAAGGGCATACTGCTCTAAGTCAACAACCTCTTAAAAAACAGAACAAAACAAAAACCCTACTCTCTAATGTTATGCTAATAGTAGATGGGCTCTTGGGGAGGTAATTAAGATTAAAGGAGGCCAGGGGGGTGGAACTCAACTGAATTGGATTAATGTCCTTATAAGTGTCAGAAGAGAGCTTGCTTCCTCCCTTCTGCCATTTGAAGACAGAGCAAGACATTGGTGGTCTGCAGCTCAGAAGAGGGCCTTCATCAGAATCTGAACATGCTTGCAAACTGATCTTAAACTTCCGAACTTTGTAACTATGAGAAGTAAATTTTTATTGTTCATTAGCTGCCCAGTCTATGGTAATTTGTTACAGCAGGCTGAATTGACTAAAGACACACATGATCTAGAATTAAGATTCCTTTTTAAATAATAAAATTGAAAAATAGCCATACAAGTTTTAAATAAAATATGTTTTCAGGCCTGGCCTCAGTGATGCAGTTGGTAGTATATTAAACTGGAATGCACATGGCTGCACATGGGTTAAGAGCTAGACCCAGTCGACCTGAAATAGGCTGGGTGCAGGCCTGTGTTCCCAAGATCCTGACAAGGTAGAGGGCTGGGAGAAAGGATTGCAAACTGATGAAACCCTGACAAGGATACCTGTCTCTCTTGACTCTCTCTCTCTCTTTCCCCTTTCTCTCCCCCACCCGTCCCCATGAATTCTATAGAATGAATAAAATAAATTTACTTTTTTTTCAAGAATATAACATTTTCTTACCTTGTATTTAGAGAACAAGTTTATAAATCAATTTTTTAGAAATGTGACGTTAACAAAATTTTGGACATTAAATTATTTATGTTTATTGATATGTTGATTGGCAAACAGTTTTTTTCAGACAGATTTATTCAATTTTGTCTTTAATATTCTTCTATAACTATACCTCTTTGTAGTCTAGTTCAGTTTTCATTAAATGATATATTTATGAATATGTTCTTAAAATCATTTTTAGTGGCTAAAGTACAAGCAATTATAATATATATACATGCACACAGAAAACACCTCCATAGAATTAAGATTTGATTGCTGCCGTGGTAGCGTGGGTGGCATTTAGAAAAATGTGAGTTACATTTGCCTTAGACATAAAAAAAATATATGTATTGGCTAAGCTGAAAATTTTAGCATACAAATGTACCTTAATAACAGGAGTAGATGAAGAAATGACTGACTTGAATTGCTAACTCATTTTACACGTTGATACCATTGTAAAAGTTTTTAAATTGTTCTAACTGAACGTTCTTCTACTCTTTCCACAAACGGAAGGAAAAAAAATGAAATCTCTATATACAGTAAAGGCAAATTTTCTCAATAATCAAAACTCCTTCAGAGGAACAAGAACAAGAAAATTTTCTTTGGAACATATTTGCTTTAAAGAAAGATTTTGCTCCTTTGTTTCGGGTATTCATTCCCTCTATAGGGAAAATGTCAGGCAAGAAAATAAAGTGGAAGAGGAAATATAAGATCGATTTATATGGCAGTGTCTATAGATGGTTTATATGTTTACATTTATTAGACCTGCACGTTAAGACATTAATTTATCATTCATTGTTTGTAATTCTTGTAAAGAGAGTAAGAGAAAATAATGACCACAAGAAATGTTGCATATATCTAACAAAAGGGAAAAACAAGGTGGATACCCTCAGTAAGAAAGAAATTATACTCCCACCAGGAACTAGAAGTTCAAGCAGTGGCTTCAGCTATAGCAAAACTTGATTCAAACTCTTCATTTCATAACTTAGAAGAAGATATTCTTCCATCTAAACTCATCTACCTAGACTCAGGAAGAGATGGATAAAATGGCACAACATATTTACGATAAATTAATGTGCTTTTTCTTTATCTTCTTTAACTTTCTTAAATTTCTGACTATTTGTTGACCTATATGAAAATAATAGACTGAGGATGATTGTTGGAGAGTCATGTGATGACTTGGGAAAATAAAGTGTTTTACAAAAATATTACCTTTCTTGTCATGTTAGAGGAAGACAACACAAATATCAATTTAGAGTTTTTCCAATGACCTCTGTTTTCTCATCCACCAGGATGAGTTTCTGCTAGTGTTTGGTCATCTGGGTGTTCACCAGGCAGAATGAAAATATTAGGCAAGAGAGAAGAAAACAAGACACTGTCTGTGTAGATTTTACTTTTGAAATATACTCACAGAGGTTATTTGAAGTAGAAAAAGGAGGTCCAAAAACATTAATAGTATAGAACGGATAATACTAGTTGAATTTTTAGATGTGTAGAATCAAAGTAGAGGAAATGTATGATTTTCAGACATATGGTTCACACACTGCTATAATCTAAAGGTATATGTCCCTGCCAAATTTATATATTTCAAACTAACTTTCAAGGTGATGATATTAAGAGGTGAGGCTTTGGGGAGTTTATTAGCATCCTTATGAAAGAAGGTTGAGGGAGCCCTTTTGCCTTCTGCCATGAAAGGTCACAGTTAGAAGGCACTATGTGTTAGGAATGGGCCCTTACCAGATCCCCAAATCTATTGATGCCTTGTTCTTGAACTTTCTAGCTTCCAGAACTATAAAAAATAAATTTATGTTGTTTATAAATTGCCCTAACATATTTTGTTATAGCACTTCAGACAGGTAGAGACAGGCAACTAAACTCTGGTGGCCATGTTAAAACATATAATACCTGAAGGACAACAGGTAGGAGTAAAAGTATGAAAATAATATGAAATATTGAAATATGAAAATAATATACTACAGGTTTAGATATGTTAAGATAAATGTGGAATATCCAGGTGGAGAAATCAGTTGGATGGATGTATCTGGCATTCAGAAGAAACTGAATAGTGTTTGTGTGACGAACTGTTGTTAAGTATTCACACTTAGAGCTTACGTAAATATTCGTAGGAATCTTATAAGGGATTACCACAATTTCTACCTTATAGATGAAAATCTTTAGGCTCAGTGAATTTATGTAATTGTTAAAGATTACCCAAACAGAAAGTGGCAGAACTACTATTTTAAACAAGACACTGGCTTCAAACTGAACTATTCATCAATAGTCTATATTACTTCACATGAAAGGGACAGATGTGCTAGGTAGTTCAGAAAATTTTTAAGAGTGAGAAAAGGGGAGGGTCTACAATAACAGAAATACTAAAGAAATTAATTTCATGTCTCCGTTCAACTGCCACTTTCTTATATTCCTATTTTTCACTCTGCACTTGACATTATGAAACATGGAACTTGGTTTTCTTGAAGACTTTGTAATCTAGTTAGAGGAATATTTCAGCATATAAATTTATTCATGACCAATACAAATCAATGTGTCTGTATGTACTCTTTAGCTCAGATATTAAATTCTATAGGCATCAAGAAAAGGAAACAACCGTGATACATGGAATTACTGAAGATACCTTTTACTGAATAGCATTCTTCAAAGTTAACCTGTAAACATAAACTGACAAGTCCAGGGAATGAAGAGCCTTGTGTGCTCAAATAAAGAGTTGGAGAGGGGGGAGGACACAGTAACCTAGGAGTAAAATGCAATGCTCTGTGAAGCTAAGTCACATCGGGAGGTTCTGTGTTCACATCTAGAGACTTCTCTGGGTACATTAAGTATGTTCTGTCCCCTGATCTGTTACTGGCTGAAGGTGGAAATGGATCATGTCATCAGAACCCTGTTGAGGGTGCAGACTCTTTTTTTCTGTTTCTTTCATTCATAAAAAAAAAAAAAAAGAAAGAAAGAAAGAAAGGAAGGAAGGAAGGAAGGAAGGAAGGAAGGAAGGAAGGAAGAGAAAGAAAAAAAAGGGGGGAAAAGAAACGAGAAAAGTTTGAATTTGCTACCAATGGTTGATTAGAAGACTTCAAAGAATATTAAGATTTGGAGGTATTTGGGCCATAAAGAAAACACTATGAGGCTAGTTTAAAAAGAGGTTGTGAAGACTATAATCAAAGAAATGTATAGCTTGGAGGAATGTTTGAAGGCGGGGGCAAAAGATAGAATAAATTACTAGTAGGTGTTTTAAGATAAACCTTAACAGCAAAAACATGAAAAAGTTATAATGTTTCCATGTAGGATTATCTCAAGACCTAATGATTACTCTCAGCTGTTAAAAGAAGTTACAAGATATAGAAAACTTTAAATATGTGGAAGGGTTTAGGATTTTTAATTTAGAAAATGTATTAGATGTATTTAGAAAATGTATTTTTTGGTCTTATCTTTCCCCTGTTCCACTGGAACTTGACATGATCAAGCCACACTTGATCATTTTATTTTATTTTGAGTATTTTAGAATAGGTATTTTTTGCTATTCAAACTTAATAAAATTGGGAAATAACTACTATAAAGCATCAAATCTGGGTATTTGGGGTGGCAATTCAGTTTGAATTGAGAATAAAAATAAAATACCAAAGTGACATCAAACCAATTTCCTCCATCATATTTTGCTGAATGCCATTCTTCAGTTGGAGTCTTACAGAAACAGACTCCTACCATTAAAGTTTCTTTTCACATTGCTCCCACTTATTGATTAATTATGGCCATTGGTTTGTGCTGAACTTGAGCTAGTCAGTGAGAAGATAGGAAAGCAACATGTGGGTGAGCAGCAGTCAAAGTCTGCCTGGTACAGTTCCACTTCAAGCCAGTTCTCCCATACACGCATTAGTAGAGTTCCCTTTCATTCTTTTTTTAAATTTATTTATTATTATTATTCATACATTAAATCACTATACATCATTTATATTGTGAAGAGACTTTACCCAGCATGATATACACCTTATCCAACCCTAGTTGAGACCACCTTACACATCCTTGTCAACAGATAATAAATCTTTTCTGTGTCCCACAAATGTCCTACCTCTCTATTTTCCCCCAAACTTTCCTATGCTCTTCCTCTCCCATGCTCTCTTTCCACTTTGTCTCTAGTGTCCCTTTCATTGTTTTTTTTTTTTTGAGAGGTTTTCACTATAGGGTGCATGCACTCACCAGACAGACAGAGAGAGACATAGAGACAGAAAGCGAGAAATCCCCCCCCCCCAGGGTGGATGGTCAAGCTGCAATCCCTTCTCCTCCATTCTCCTCTCAGGATCTTGGGCACGCATGCACACGCGCCCTGCGTGAATTCTAAGCCACCGGGTCCTCATTCTTAACTGTGTCCTGATGAGGAGCTTTAATCATACCATCAACCTAAGCATTAAAGGTGATATTTACCCTAAGCAATAGTATATATATATGTGGATTTGGAAACCATAGTTGCAAAACTTCAATGTCTTCTTATTGTTTCAAAGATAAACATAAATTTGTAAGACAAAGGTGTCTTACCAAATCCTGTATGATTTGGATTTTCCTAGTTTCTCCACTTTATCTCACTTCACTCTTCACTCTTCACTCTCAGGGCTGTGGTCATCAGCTTTTCTTTTCTTTTTTTAATGTGTCATTCTCATGCGTTTCTGAGGGTCTTTGCCTTTGATATTCCAATGTCCTGGAATGTTTTCTTCCTACAAGTCCCACATCCCCATCCTCATCCGACAATGTTTACCTATTAGCTCCTACTTGTCATCAGGTCTCAACATGTACAACACCTTCTGTGGGAAACCTGCTGCTACTCTCTGATTCATGACCTTTTATGTGCATATATTCTCATATTCTGTAGTCTACATTCCTAAGATTTGAGAATGTTTGAATTTTCATTTCTTATTTATATTTATTAATGTAAACTTGGAAGTCAGGGTCAAGAGTCCTTGAATTTGCTCACAGTATATGCTTAGCTTTTGGTACAAATTCTGACTGACATAAAGTCATTACAATAAATTGTATTAGTATATTGAATAGACTAACAAAGAAATACTTGTCATTATATACAGAGAGAGAGCTATTCAACAAAAGGATATGTTACTATCAATAATTACAATAGAAATTTAAGAAAGGTAAAATATTATCAGAGAAAAATCAATTAGGGAAGTTCGTGGTAGAGGGCTTAAAACCTTGTGGCATCTAGCTATGTTGCAGAGTGAATGTAAAGAACTACAATTTGCATAAAGAATGGTGACTGGTGGACAGGGAAGAACATGGCAGATATAAACACATTTGTGGAGATTAACTTAGTACCAATGTGATTAACTTGAAGATATCCCTCACTCTGGGGAGTAAAGTAAATTAAATGGTATTTTAGAAAGATTATGTATACCAAAAAGATGTAGGAGAATGTGTGTAGGAGAAAAGTGTTGCAGAAACTAAATTTGAAGAAAACCAATTTGGAGACAGGACCTTGACTAGGATAATAACTGAGCTGGCTGACTGAATGTAAGAGAAAGCTTGAGGATAAAACCATAAGACACATGTCAAATTGTATATAGTTATGAAAGGCAAGACAGGCAAATTACTGGCCATGGTTTCCAATTTGCTATTGGTAAAAACATGGTGTCACTAACAAATATAATAACATTGAATGTATCTTGTGGATGGAGAGGATAACACTGAACAAATTAAGCTTTATAGAGATAAAAAACAACAAAAAGTGTCCCAGAGAAAATCTGAGAAATTAAAATTTTAAGAAAAAGTTTTGTGTGGGTGAGAGGAGATTACTTCAAAAGAAAAGAGATTTTTGGAACCAGCAGATGGCATAGTGATTATGTTACTGGACTCCCACATGGCTGACCAAAGTTTGAGTCTTGAACCTGGTGCCTTGAAAATCATGCCCAGTGCATGTGCATGCATGCCCAAGAAATCAAGAGGAGAATAAAGGAGAAGGGATTGCAGTGTGGCCATCCTCCCTGGGGGTTGATTTCTCACTTTCCCTCTCACTGTCTCTCTCTAGTGAGCACAAACGACCTGAGGTGAAAACCTCTTTAAAAAGAAAGAAAGAAAAGAGATTTTGATGAACATTAAAGGCACAAAGAACATTAAAATTTAATTTGACTAATTAGGGGACTTTCATAAAAACAGTATTTGACAGAAACAGAATTTTAGGAAGTAAAGGTAAAAGAGTGCTGGAAACTTGAATGAAGTGGGTTAAGAGTGAAAGGAGCTGGACCAGATTGGAGCTGCGCGAGGAGCCACAGCAAGGTTTACTTCATTTAAAATGAAATATATAAATCTGTAGTCACCTTCCTACTGGGAGCCATCTATTATATCTGGCTAATGATTGATTCTTTAGTAGAAAAATCAAGAAACTATGGTTCTTCTTTGAGATGATTCAACAATTGTCATTGTTAGGGTTATTAGTCCCCAGAAAGGTACTTCGTGAATAGTTGCTTTTAGAACTCTTAACGTCACTTTCACCAGTTATTTCAGACTCTAGAAATATTTTCTGGAAGTTAACTTGTTTTGGCAAAGATTAATAATATATGAAGGTGAGGGCTGGATTCCCACATGGCTGACCACAGTTCAAATCCCAGATCTGGTGGTTTGAAATTCGTGCCAGGTAAACACACGCATATATGTCCAAAATCCAAGGAGGAGAAGGGATTGCAACATGGCCTTTGCCCTAGGGGGTGACTTCTTACTTTCTCTCTCACCATTTCCATCTCTCTCTCATGAGCGCACATGCCCCATGGCAAAAACTAAAAAACAAAACAAAACACCCCATAATATATGAAAGAGCATTTTATCTCAAAGAATATTGTCTCTAGAATAGCAATATTCTTTAAGAGAAATAGCAAAAGCAACAGCTCCTAATATATGGAAGTTTTAAAAAATTTCTTATAGTAGGGTACTTAGAAGGATTAAATTTCAATTCATTTATTCATTCATTTATTCAACCAATATTTATTAAGTACCTATTATGTAAACATAACTATGTTTCAGTCTTTGAAGTGTCATTTGTACAAACCACCACTGTCCCTGAAGTTCAGGCTGGAAACTGAACTCATGCCAGGAGCTTTGCACGAATCTATTAACATTTCTGTGAGATTCCAACTCCTGCTATGTAATTTCGTATGTAATAATCATTCTAAAAGCACTGTTTTTATCTTGTTGGTGTTCTCCTCAAAAGCTGTCAGTAGATCCTTCTTGCTTTCCTAGTAAAGAGGGAAGTTTTTAAGGTTATAATTAAGGCCTTCCTCAGTCTGGGGTCTTTCCTCTATAAAATCTCTTTAGTCAAGTATTCTCTGTTGTATGATTTCTTCCCTTTAGATTTTTCAATGTAGAAAATATCCTAGAACATTTACATTTTTCCCTGATTTTTATTTTTTTCAATTACTCGTCTGTAAAAATCATCATAAATGATCATAACCTCAAAAATACAGTGAATCCTGAGGTTCAGGAAGATTATAATCCTGAACTGCCATAAGGTAATTTATAATATTGGGGCTCTAGTTATGTTTTTATTTTTATTTTTTAAAAAAGAGTTAAACAAAATAATTTGTAAGGACTCTCTTAGGGGCCAGCAGATGGCATAGTAGTTACATCTCTGGACTCCCACATGGCTGACTGCGGTTCAAATACTAGATCTGGTGGCTTGAAAATCACACCAGGAGCATGTGCATTCTTGTACGAGATCTCGGGAGGAGAAACCAGGAGCATGTGCATTCTTGTACGAGATCTTGGGAGGAGAACAGATTGTGACGTGGCCATTCCCCCTGAGGGTTGATTTGTCACTTTCCCTCTCACTATCTGTTTCTCACTGAGGGTTGATTTGTCACTTTCCCTCTCACTCTCTGTTTCTCACCCTCTGGCAAGTGCACACACCTATGGCAAAAACCTCTAAAAAGTGGCCCTTCTTAGCGGAGACGTTCTATGACTTGATGATTCTATCCTTTCTCCTTATATCTCTATTGCCCAAAAGATAACTGCTGTGCTCATTTCTCATCTGTGTAAATCCATTGAACTCATTATTGTCTGTGAAGTTTCTTTTACTACTATTTTGTTTCTGATGTTTAGTTTCCACATGTAACTAGATGCTTAACAAAATAAGTATTTATCAGATTGCTCTACTGCAGACTCTGAAGATGTTGTATGTACATTTGAGCAGTGTAAGTCCCGCCAAATGATTAAATGATTCTGATGACACAAACTCTCCCTGCCATCAGGTACACGTGTTTAAATTTCAGAATCTTAGCTCTAGAAGCACTCTTACAGATTACTTAGTGAAGTTCTTATTTCTCAAATGAGGACATAAATAGGTGTTTAAGAATTAGTAGCCAATTTATTTTTATATCTTTTGTTTTCTTTTTTGTTGTTGTTTACCACAGGGCATGCATGTTTGCTAGAGAGAGACAGAGAGAGGGAAAGTGAGAAATCACCCCCTAACAGGTGGTGACACCACAATCCCTTCTCCTCCATTTTCCTCTTGGGATCTTGGGCACACCTACACACATGTGCCTGACATGATTTTCCAGGCATTGGGTCAAGGACTCGAACTCTGGTCAGCCATGTAGGAGTCTAGCATCTTAACCACTATGCCACCTGCTGACTCCATTTTTTTTTTTTTCAAATGATGGCATTTTCTTTTAAAATATTTATGCCAGGGAGAATCCAAGAATTAATTATCTCAGGCTGTTTTTGCCATACCAGATCATTTTTATTCCTGGTAGAAGAACTGAAAGAGTGGAAAAGGTTGGAGTAATACAGTGAGAGGTAGTCGGAGAGTTAAGGAATGAATTGACTTTTATCTTATTTACTCTAACACTTAAGCTGTGGGTTTTGCATATACACATCAGGCAGGAACTCATCATAGAAGAAGTAAGTGTGCTAAATAAATGACTGAAGTATTAATAATTGATCAGAGTCTTAGAGAATCAGGCATTGGAAGCATTTAGCCTTTCATGCCATGCTCAATGTCAAAAACTTATGCCTATAAATTCTAAGTGAAGGCAAACTCCTAACCTATAGCAGCATTTTAAAACTAAAAATAGGCAAAGAAACTCACAAAGTGCTAAGATAGGCATAGGCATTAAATTATCTCCCTTAAAAATAGCATTTCTCCTTTCCAGATCTATCACCTGTACAAAGTTTCATCTTTAACGGGCACTAAATTTTCTATGGTAACTAAATGTAATCTTTAAAACAAAAAAAAAAAAGAAAAATTTGGGGTTTTTTTCTAACGTTTATCCACATTCCCCCTAAATCTCTTTAGCTTTAATGCACATTTTAGCAATAAACTGTGGATGAAACAAAGAGCTCTAGGCTTCTGTCACTGGACCAAACATCTGATTTAAATAGATGCAATTGATTTGAAAACCCTAGAAGCTTGCTTCAGTTTTCAAACTTCACAGTTCTTTGATTATTTTAGTTCTGTACTTTCATCACCTGTCTACAGATCTTTAACAACAGTGTTCACCACAGTAACACTAAAGTGTGCTGACATGAGGTGGGTGTTTTCTTTTCTGCTTTTTAAAAATATAAATCATGAAGTAATACTGCGAAGTTTAGATCTCGGCTCCTGCTGTGAACAAAGCATTAGGAACTGAGTCTAGATGATTGCCTGGAGAGCCTACCAGCCCCAAAGATTTGATGGCTTTGTAATTGTAGTAGAGATTTTAAAGTATAAGTTCCAAAAAATAGCCTTGCATCATCTCAAGTTCTTGTTGTCTAGCGATGAACCTGAATTTAAGACAGGGCAGGAAGATCACATCCTCGGGGCACCATGCCTGCTGCATGCCAGAGGAGTTGGACTATACTGAGACAGCTTTAGGGCTTCAGCTACACCATTCCATTTTCTCAAGGCATCAAAAAGAGCCTAGGCTCTTTAATGGAATCTGCACACAAAGATGAAAGTGCTTGGGTGTGATGCCCTTCAGAAACCTTCCCCTTTCAGCTATATAAAAAGCAAGGTTCTATGTGTGTAACCAAATGCGTGCATATATGTATGTGTGCAGATGGTTGCTTTTATCATTATCAGCTTTACTGATGACATGATGACCATTGCACTCAATCGCATATTTTCACTTTCAAGAGACATGATTGTAATGTATATCACCGAGTGCATTATACATGGCATCCTATCTGGAGCTCCACCTCTTATGTACCAGACTGCAGGTACTGAATGCTACTGTCACTTGGTGTATGTTAAGAAGCGCATCCATGATATCACCTCTGTACTGTCCTTTCCTCCATATCATAGAGAGGCCTTGCTGGAGGGGTATTGCCCTTCTACTATTCTACCATTTGCAGGACACACGTGGAAAAGTAGTCTCATCAGCGATCAAGTTGATTGTACCAAGAGTCGTAAAGTTCATTTTATTTAATCCTCATAATCATCCTGTAAAATAGAAAGTATTTAAATATCTTTTTTCTTTTTCTCCCCCCCTTCTTTTTTTATAGATTTTTGCCTTAGGGAATATGTGCTCACTAGAGAGAGAGAGAGATGTAGAGACAGAGTGAGAAGGAAAGTGGGAAATCACCTTCCAGAGAGGATGTACATGCTATAATACCTTTTCCATTCTCCTCTTAGGATTTTGGGCACACATGCACAGGCACCCAGCATGAGTTTTAAGCCATCAGGTCCAGGACGCGAACCCTGGTTGGCCAGGTGAGAGTCCCGTAACATAACCACTATGCCATCTTCTGGCCCCTAAATCTCCTTTTTCTAGCTATGGAAATTGACATATTAAATAACTACATAAATGTACTGTGGTCCTATAGGATGGAAGTGATAGAGCTGGATTTTGTGGTCAGGGTTTCCAAACACTGCATACATATAGATATAGCAAATGGATAGAAGCTTATTTATAAAATATGGACCAAATTTATTTATTTTTTATAATGTCAGTGTATCATTATTAGCATGACAAATGTTACAGAAAGCAATAGACAACATTGGATTGATACGAGATTAAGAAATGGCAGGCAATGGCACCAAAATGTATCCCAGATGAGGAAACCGTAACCACCCCAACACGTAACTAATTTCCTCCTCCCTTTTTCTACTTAGGAAGTGCCAGGAAATAGGCTAGGACGGGCATAATGGCCAAGTGAGTCATGGTATGTTCCAGAGTGAAAGGATTAAATAGGCGACTTGGCATCAGTTCCAGGTTCTTTACATTTGTCTGGTTCCCTTCTATTCATTCTATCTATCCAGGGTCCGTGCTATGATTTCCAGTGTTGATCTGTCATCCCAGAAATAGAAGATCTTTTACAACGCACTTTAAATTGACCTCTTCTGCAACTTTACCAGACCCATGCTACTCAATATTAATACAGATATGAATCACCTTGGAATTTTGTTAGACAGTGAACTCCTGCCTGTGGGTACAGGGTAGGACTCAAGATCCTGTACTTGTAACAAATTCTTGGGTGACACTGATGCTGCAGTTCCATGCACTACACTTTCAGTAACAAGGCACAGGAGAACACCTACTTATTTTGATAGACTCCTTTTGGCCACTGTTTAATGTTCACTTTCTTGTGAAACATTTTATTATGGTACTTAAAATAGCAAATTCGCTCCAATACCTATTTTTGGCACTCTCTTTCCTCTCCCCTGGATCATTTTTCTCCAAAGCTCCTTTCACTGTCTGAATTATTACACCATTCTTGTTTTATTTTATTTTACTTAGTATCAATTTTTTCCTAGAAGATTGTAAACTCCCTGAGGGTACAAATCACAAATTTATGTCCCTCCAGTATACAGCTTTATCCACACTCTCTAGGACATTTCTTGGCACATTCTAGGCCCTCAAGGAAAGGATTTGATACATTATGAACTTTCTAAATCATACGTAGAACTAATGGCCTAGTTTCACTGAGCCTTTAAGGCAGAATGCTTAACAAGAAAATTGATGCAAACAAAAGCAAATGGAGTGATTAAATAGTAGAAATTCCAAACATGGGGGAAATATGGATAACAGGACCAGTAGGCATCTTTTAGAGGTTGCAACCAGGTGACTCTTCTGGCTCTTAGAAAAATCAATAATGGTAGTCAATGAGGCTAATTAATGTTTGCAAAATTAGGCTCACAGTCTTTCTGCTCTTTGGACATTTTTTTTTTTTGAGAGGTTTTTTGCTATAGGGCGCGTGTGCTCGCCAGACAGAGAGAGAGACAGAGAAAGCGAGAAATCACCCCCTAGGGGGGATTGTCACGCCACAATCCCTTCTCCTCTATTCTCCTCTCGGGATCTTGGGCACGCATGCACACAAGCCTGGCGTGAGTTTTAAGCCACCGGGTCCGGGACACGAACCACGGTCGACTACGTGGGAGTCCAGTGACATAGCCATTACACTAACTGCTGGTTCCCTCTTTGGACATTTTTAATAACTATACTTTATGTTTAAAATTTCATTAATCTCCTGATAGAAAACCTATAGAAAATAAAATCTAATTTGCTCATTCCAAATTAACTTGGTAATTATTCTTTGTTGCTGCTTTCTCTTCTTATTCTTCCCAAGTCCAAATGCTCACTATTTTATTATGAAAGGTACTATGACATAGAAATTGGAATATCTGTTCAGCATTAAGGCTATTATAGATATCACTCTGCATAGTAGCGCTTAAGACAACAGTTTTCAACACTATCTGCATCCCTTTACATGACTAATATTTTATCATGAGTCCATTATTCTCCTGAAATGATAGTCATTAATAGAATAAAAATAGTAAGTACGCATAAATAAAATGTCTCACATGTGATATGACTAGAGTACCAAAATAGAATATGAAAACATACTATAGTAACATAATGAAAAAGTACAATTACTAGCACACAATTATACCAGAATGGGTATATCTACATTAAATCACATTTTGCCCATCTCTGTCCATCCACATTCTCTAAGAGGTGGCACCCTTAGGATGGAATCTCTATCGGAAGAATTCTGCTAATCACAATGAAAAGGAAAATAAAATAAAACTCTTGTTAGGAGTTCACAGTCAGAAAAGAAGCTTACCATCTATAAGTACATGAGTTTCATGTGAGTGTACGTCGTGCTGGTTAATTTCCTGCGTTACAGTTCTGGAAAACATGACATTGCAGTGAGTGCGATCTCACAGTAGGAGGAACCCTCCATGCCCTTTGAACATCTAAAGATTTCCTCATTGCTGAGCTGTTCTTTGTCCACACCTATGTTTGCCTCTGTCTAGTCTGAACATTGTCTTTTGGGTGTTTTTATTTCCGAAGAGGCTACAATTATAGGCCTTTCTTCATTCTTAAAATCTCCATACCTTTCCCTCCTTACAATAGTCACGTTCTTCTTGAGGTGAAGTGCTCAGTGTTTATATTGATGCTATAGCTAACATCTCATAGATAAGAACAGAAGTAATATTATTAATAGTTATTATTAGTTCTGAAAATGTAGGCACATTTCTCTTGATGTTTTTCCAAAATGCCCCTCTTTCCTAATGTGTCCTACACTACCAATATGTCAAATCAGTGTTCCCAAAAATCTACAGCTTCTGTCTGCACCTTCGCATTGTCATTACCATCGTAAACTTCCAAATTCTGCCCCATCTTTTATTTGTTATAAAGATTTTGTGACTTTCTTTGGAATACATATCTTTACTTATGACAGATTTTTTTAAACTTCATTATAAACAAAGGCACACAATTGTGTGAGAGGATTTGAAATAACAAATGAGATGATTAAATAAATATTGGATCATCTGAAAAGTCATGACGTACTTTTATGTTTTTCTACACAAAAATGCATCCTAACTTTTCCAATGACCCAATAGATTATTAAGAAAAGCCTATGAAAATATATTTAAATGGTTAAGAACCCAACGTAAATATATCAGAAGAAAGATAAGAAGGAATGTGGTACTAAATGATGACAAAATTTTGCTCCTGCATAGTAAACCAAATTCTATGTCGATTATTCTGAAAGTAAATCTTTGTAATCACTTCAATATGTATTTTCTCTTTTCTTTAGAACTAATCCTTGCTATCCAAATGGATATTTAAAGCTCTTTTCAGATATAGAGTTGATCTCCATCAGTGTTAGTTTCCTTCTCATGCTTTTTATTTATATTGCTTCTCTAGGTTTTACTGTCAGCAGTTTAAAATAAATTTACCTGGCGATTCCAAGGACTCCTAATACAAATCCGGGCATGTTAAGAAAGTAGAAGTCTTCACCTATGTTTAATTCATAAAATATTAGGTTGGGATGGCTCAAGAAATGAAATCTGGGCCAACCCCATAGTATAGTAGGTAATATAATATTTATGAGGGGCTAGTTTCTACGAGGCCAAGAAAGTTTGAATCCCAACCCTGGTGGCTAGAAAAATATGAAAACATGCCAGACATATATGTGTTCATGCCCCAAATATTAAAGGGATAAATAAGTGGAGAAAAAAGTATTGTGGCATGACCCTGCCACATTGGGAGGTGCTTGCTTTCTTTCTTAAAAAAAAAAATTATTTATTTATTTATTTATTTATTTTTTTATTTTATTTGACTAGAGAGAAACAGAGAGTGAGAGAAGGAAAATGAGATAGCAGGCCACCAGATCTACCATGGCTGGTTGTTGAGTCCAGTGCCTTAACCACCATGCTTCCTGCCGGCCCTGGGGAGGGGTGCTTTCTCTCTCTCTCTCTCTCTGGCAAGTGTGTACATCTTGTGGTAATCAAAAAAATTAAAAAGGAAAAAAGGATTGAATTCTGATTCATCACTGTTTTTGGCCAGCAGTCAATCCCCTTATTTATTTATTTTTCTTGCTCTCAGACCTAACATAAATGAATAAACTCATGTCTCAAGATTTCTGAAGCCATGATCTCCTTAAATAATGTAAGCCTTTGAGGCTGTCAAAAGGTTTATAATTTTGGGGGTATAGCACTTTCAGAAAAGTCACACTTTTCTTACAAGATAGTTTGCCCCTTTTTGCCATCAGTGAATATGTGTTTTATGTAATAGGTTGTGTCAAGACAATAGGTAAAAATACTTTGAATATGCCACCAAAGATGCTTAAAATTTTACAGATATAAATTCCTTGTATAGATATGACTATTGCGATCATTTGAGAAATTTATGCAGGACAATTTTCTCTTTACTCACACAGTGTATGTTAACATTTAAAATGAAAAAGCAGGACCAGCCAAGGTGGTAGGGAATTGCTGTTTAATACTGAAGCCACGTGGGATGCCCAAGTTCAGAATCCAGGTGAACCTGAACATGCTGTTTGTGCCCACATACATTTGTCTGTCATCCTGGTTGTCTGGCAGGCTGAAGGTTTAGTGAGAATTATTCTATGGTGAGATATTTTTGGGAGTACCTATCTTCCTCTCTATCATGAAAGAAAGGAATAAAGTAATCTTAAGGGAAAAAAAAAGGAAAATCTATTTCCCAAACCTACTCAGGGCCAGAAAATTTTCTGGGACTTATTTTAATGTCCTTTTGAGAAGTAGTTAATATTCTTAGTAAAATGTTTGAGCAATTTTCTGATAAACTTTTAATAAATTAAGATCTCTATTAAGAATACTTCCATACTCAAAAAATACTCAGATTTATGAAGAGGTCAATAATCTATAACTTGCTATTTGTAAAAATTAATTGTTAAAGCAAGTTTTCCATTTCTTTTTCTTGCTTACAAAGTCATTCTACCTATAAGGAATATTTAATTTGGCTTATTCAAAACTCCCTTGTCAAGTTTATACTAAAACTTGGACATATGCTAATGATCCATTTATCTGAGATTTTGTTTTAACAAGCTAGCTCAAATCTCAAAACTTGGCAACATTCATAGCATGAAGAAGTGATTAACAACAATCATATTATTTCCTATTATATAACTCATATGAAAGATAAATAAAAAGCTAGCTGAGAAAAAATAAACTCGCATAACATGCACCAATGTAATGGTACCTTCTTCATAATTTTAAGAACTTATTATCTAAGAATTTATATATCAACTGTAGAGGAATTAGAAGTCAATACCATTTATTCATAGAAACATAGAATGTCATGTATAAAGTCATCCTTATGAATAATCATCATCTAGAAAAATAAAAAATTATGCTAAAAAGAGTCCAAGTCAAAGGATTTGATTATTGTTCTTCTATGAGAGTAAAAATAACTTAGATTATTTATTACACTATGAAGTCATTAGACCTCTATAAGTAAATATCACAGATCTTTATATCTTGAGCATTGGGAAAATGTGTGTGTGTGTGTGTGTGTGTCTGTTTTTGGAACATTTCTAGAATAATTTTAGAGACAATTAGAAGCCATCCACAAAAATAATCATATTTTATTTTTGATCATAAACAGTGTTGATAACCTAGAACATTTAACCTATTAAGAAAATATGCCTTCCAATGAGTTTTGGCTGATCTCCAATATGGAATTTAATGTTACCAAGAAGAAAGAAATCACTGACCAGAATACTTCTATTAATTTGCCACTGGTCCTGAAGGCTCTTCTTCATAGAGAGGGCAAATATATGACCATGCTAATGTCTTTAGAATACACATTTTACGATGTTTACTGTGAAGAGGAAAATCACTCGGTCTTTTCATATGTTTGTTTATAAGCCAATATAGTTCATACAGAGTTGATCCTTGGTATGGAGGTATATAGAGAATGTGTGGTATACATAGTTGGTAAACTTTTTAAGTTATTAAATATGATTTATCACATTAAAACTCATTATGAAATAGGATATCATGCTTTGAATTATAACAGGCTACACATTTTCAATAGAATAGTAGCATGTTAACTTGGTGATGTTCCATAAAGGAGTTAGGCAAACAACTTTTAAATGTTTAGAAATCAATACTCAGATATGTTCAATTGGTATCCTCTGCTCTGATGTTGTTATGTACACAATTGCAATTAAATAAAATAAAAAGATGCACTCTTTTGTGAATAAATGGCTAATGATGATATGTGAGAAATATGGCTCCAAAGTGCCTTTGTCAATTGTTGGAGTGTGATGATTCCTCCAGTCGGACTTGGAGCGCTCTCTTCATTTTAATCAAAATTATTTTATGACTCCTTTTCTCTCTTCCAGTTTCTAGCTCTTCTCTTCTCATATCTTTTCCTATCCTACATTCCTTGTCTTATGCAAAGCAGTCAACTTTAAATTTGCAATTCCCACTACTCTATTTAGCACTGCTAGGCCTTTCCATAAGGTCCAGTGTCCTTACAAAGCAGTGTGGGGTTGTAAATAGCCCTCGACATTTGGTCTGTCACAAATATTTTATTTCTTGTCACATTAGTAAAGCACATTTAAACAGGTATCCTCCTGATTGACAGCTGGGGCTCCATGATAGTAAGAAGGTCAAGCATAAAACTATAAAACCTTTGGCTGATAGTAAAAGACCTTTAGAAGGTTTTAAAATCCATATTTCTCGCCCCATGTCTGTTTTTCTGTTGCCTATACCCCCCAGTTGCAATGAACTATATTCCCAATCAGCTGTGTTCTGTTGACTTTCCATATTTCAGAAAAGTATGTTTCATATTTCACTATCAATTCTTTCTCTACAATTTAACACAGTACTTTTTTTCTATACATCAAGTAAATGGAAGTAAATTCAAAGTCATATGTGTCATTTTTTTTAATATCATCACTGAACAATTCTCAAGATGGGACAAGGTAAATTTTTGTCATTCTTCTCTCTTAAAATCCCTTCAAACCTCTATGTACCCCTATCAAACTTAAATAGGAAGCCCTGTAGGGATTAGGTTGGGGCAAGAAATACAGGGTTTTAGAGTAGCAGACTGGAAGCCTGTCTTAACTTAACATTGCAATACTTGGTTCATTATTGATTACATTAGTTTGATTTTTTAAAAAAATATTACCTCTCTGGTCATTGAAATTTTTGCCACCTTAATTTATGCATGAGGCAAATATCTCATTCATTTTATTCTTGTCCAGACTTGCCAGAGAGAGAATCCCCTTTTCTTATTGTTTAATCTCAGAGAGAGAGCGTGTCTTAATCGGGGGAATAGAGTGCAAAGATTTAATTGAGAGAGTAGCTAAAACTGGAAAGAAACCGAGTATTATAAAATCACTAATATTTTCTGCACAATTACAATAAAATGACCTTTATCTGTCAACAGATTTGTGATTATGCCATGAAATCATTCTTATATAGGGAAGCTCATGCTTTTTATACCCTAAATCTAAGAGCATAAGGAAGAACAAAATGGCAAATATTAATGGAATTTCAATTGCCTCTGGATAAAGAGAAAATGTGATTTTAAAAGCTCCAAAAATGGGAGGAGGAGGAACCTGGGTCCTTTCCTGAATTTGTTTCCTAAATCCTTCAAGAAATTAGAAAAAGTAATTTATATGTTCTCCATTCCTTTAAAAAGTAAGGCTCTCTGCATGAAAAATGTAATCCTTTGCTGTTTAATAATAATAATAATAATAATAATAATAATAATAATAATAAATAGGTGTCATTTGTTTAAAAGAAAAGAATTAACACTGCTTGGGTCACTGCATTCTAGTGACAGTAACAGGCGTAGTTAACCATGATTATAACAGCAAATCTTTCAAAAAAAATTCTTTTCAAATCATGTTCTTTTCCTTGAAAAAGGACATACTGAATAAAGTTATAGAATGGTGCTACACTTTGGTTCATGCAGTCACACTTCCTTAAATTTTTGAGAAATTTCTTTAGGACTCCAAATACCTCATCATTCAATTATTTTATAAGGACCATGTTTCTTATGGTATAGCCCAAATAGATTTTTGAGCAGGTTGAAAATATAATGCAACTTTGCTAAGTGCAGTATGTATGAATAAAATAAAATAAACACTCAGATTTGATGTTTTATGTTAAAAAAGGATAGTTTGAGGGAAGGATATCTTGTTCAAACAGCTTAATGTTGTATGATGAAATTGAGACCCATAGAACCAAAGCAACAAAGTGCTATTAACCAACATAAAAACCTAAGATTAAAAAGAAAATATGGAGAATTTTGAATAATCCTGAAAAAAATGGAGATTTCTTATACTTTGAAGCATAAGTAATTGAAATTATATATCTAAATTCAAACATGTCATATTATTTGGATTACCCAAGTCCTGTAAGAATTATTATAATAATTTGACCATGTACTTTGTAGTGTCCTGAAAACAATATGCTAATTTAAATTTGTAAGTTGCAAAATGACCATCTTCCTCAAAGTGGAGCAGCATTCAACAGGGAATCATTCTCTTACAGAGAGGTCACTGAGACCTGTGGACAGGCTGTTGATTTGATTTCTAGAATCTATTGCCACGCCTACCATTTACCCTCACTATTTTCAGTCTGGCTTCAATATTAATTCGTGTGATCAACTCCATCTCAGTGTTTGATGTCTGATTTAAAATCTACTTGTATGGTGAAGTTCCAACACTATCCAAAGCTAAGACTATAACAACATAGGTTTGTGTAAGTAAATTACAGAACAGTTACATCTAATCTCTATATCCAATAATAACACCCCAAAAAGGGCTGTGTTTGGAAATTAGATAACAATCACATGTTAAAGGGGTACAGAGCAAGGAATAAAGTCAATTTTTTCCTATATGGAAGAGGTGAAACAGAAGAGTTATTGGAAAACACATGTTCTCTTTAAATTTGTCACATTCTACAATTTTAAGATATCTATAAATAATTTTATAATGACTGTCAAGAATAAGCTCTCTCAGAAATCTTATGATGTAAAGGTAGAAAGAGGCAAATCTATACTCATTAATAAAACAAAACATTTGCTTTATGTATATTGATAAAATAAAATATTCATGATTTTTAGTTTATTTTCTTTGAATTTATTAATAATCTTTATATATTTATATATGTATGGCTTTGAGCAAAGACAAAAGAAGTATTCTAACTCATCCCTGATCATACAGTTATAAGAATCAGCTATTCTATTATCTTCCCAGCAGCAGAAAGGCCAACCTTTTCAATAATACATTTCTTTCTGTACAGATTAAAACTCCATACTTAGGGGCTTAACTATGTACAGAGAAAAGAGGTCACTTTTCAGCTAGCAATGGACTTTTATATTACAGGAATGTGAGTCATCTTTTTTCTTAAGTATATATATACATTCATACATATATATGTATATAATTTACCCTGTACCATGTTATTAGTTTAACATATAAACCTTATATTTTTTTGTCCATTCTATTACAAAGTGAATAAAAATTGTATGGTTGCACTGAAAGACCATGCAATTCAATTTTGCCTATGTTTCCCAATAGTGCTCAAAATAAAAAAACAAAATTTTTATATATAAAAATATTTCACTACCAAACCCATTAATCCTATCAAATGTAAACCTTTAATAATTTAAAGGACCAATACATGATCTTAATAAGTTGAAGTTAGTTCTCATATTATAATAAAATAAAGGAGTTTTGTACTGATATGTAAATGGTCTTGCAGCTTTTCCATAAGCTCTAGGTAGACTGAACAATCCCTTTTTCACGTCATTCCTGACATGCCATCATATGTCACCAGCGTGTTAGAGATAACATCACATTGACTAGCATTGTTGATTACTTCCACACAAGTTGGGATCTGTGAGAATTTAAACATAATTCATTTTGGTATTATACGTATCATATCATAAAAGGCATAACAGGCAGCATGGATCCACTTTAGAGTTTTTGCTTTATTTTTCTTTTCTGTCCTTAAGTCTGTCTGGAGGCCCTGCCCCATATAATGTGTAAGCTTTGTAAGTTCTTATCTGTATCACCAGTGTCCAAGGTACAGAAGACCGTCCCGTTAGGTCATGCTCTTAATTTGGGTTATTTACATAAGTCTATTATTAGGAATCTTCCAATTGTGTTCCAGTCATCCACCACATTCGTGGGGTGCATTAGGCACAAATGATTACTAAGGGACTTCTTTGAAAAAGAAGCAGGTGTTTGCAGACCATGGAGAGTCAAGGAAACAAACGAACAAACAAACAATGCTCACAGACATTACACTTTATCCCTGCCTTCTATCACCATGTCCGGACTATTTTCAGCACGTTTAAAATAACAAACTTCCTATGGAAGGGCTATGTTAGTCACCACATGCCTTAAGATTTACTAACCATTTAGTTACAATATACATAGAGTGAAATGTGTGTTCCCAAACAGACGTGATGCTGTATTGTATTTATTTCTTCAAATGAACACCACAGTACACTATCAACTACAGTGAAGACATAGACCACACTTGCAACTCCAAATCAAGCTGTGGTTTACAAATAATTATTTAAATAATAATAATAATAGTAATAATATTAAATAAATGTGAAAACCTCACTTCTAGACTTAAGTCAGAGATCCAAGTCAGCCTTATAGGACTTTTAAGATAGGCAATTAATGAATTGTTATACTCTTCTAGAAACAAGAAATACTGTTAAG
>NW_006204238.1:335113-410299 GCF_000334495.1 Tupaia belangeri chinensis | reverse complement strand
CAATGACTGATTTGAACCTATTTTTCCCCAAAAAAGCATGCAGGGACTATTTTCAGATGCTTGATTATGGCAAGAAGGAAGAAAAGTAATGATTTTTGGTGTAATACAAGCAATTTGTAGATTCAAGCATACAATTTTGCATAAAACATTGCAGGTTTAAATAATATCGTAGGTTCCAAGCCATTGCATTACAATTGAATAATTGTCACAATTAGGTTTTGTAAAATTTAAAACTCTAGTTTTGAAGTGAAGCAATAAAACTAAATTCTTAAACAATGACTTTTACCTTCATACAACACAGAATAGCTATTTTTATTTGGGTTGAAAAAGTTATATACAACTAACATGGATTGAGTCTTGGTAAAAGTCCAGTAACACATGAAGACAAATATCCCCTCAGCTTCCTGAAAGATCAATGAACATGTCTGAGGTTAAGATAGTCTTAACAGTGGTAATGCTAGTGTCCTAATGTGGCCAAACATGTAATGTGTTCTTTAAGCTAATTCAAAATTGAAAGCACCAAAATACAATTTTGATCTACAAAATGGAATTTGCTATCTATTCTTCATAATTAATGATGAACAATTTAGATGCAGAAACACAGCTATGAAAGGTTTTGATTGGTGCTATTCAATAGCTCATTTGAGTTGCCTTTTTAAAATCAGTTTTATTTCCATAGAATCCAAGAACTCTTCATAAAATAGAGAAATACAGATATCAAAGAAATTAATTAAAATTAAGTTAGAAATAAATAATCTTACAACAACATTTTAAATCTTTTAATGATTTAAAGAAAGGAAGACATATAACACTGAATGCTAAACAGGTCTTTTGAACTTCTCTTGGGAACTTAGATATATATATATTTAATAGTATATGTATATATGTTTTTTTACATTTTGCATGTAGGCCAGAGCTGTCTAAAATATCTCTTCGTAGTAGGCTATAGGGGTTTATAAGGAGATAGAATAAAATAAGATCCGAGATGATTCTCAGTTCACTAGAGTATGTCTTTCTGCTTTGACAATCAGCAGGGATCATAAATTTGAAGCAAATCGTGGCTTTTCTGCATCTGGGTCTGTGTTTAAGACTGAGGAAGACTCTCTCTGAAGAGCAGCTGCTGGTGGAGGGGGTGCTGGAGGGACTCCTCGGTTGGGGGGGATGGCTCCCGACGACATCTGTCGGAAGAGGGTGACTCGCTGTGGGACGGTGCCCCGGCCCCCTGCCTGTAGGCCCGTGCTGTGGACTGCTGCCACAGGTTGAGGGATGGAGGCCAAGGACTCGCCCACAGTGGGATGAGGTCTGGAAATCAGAGAGGAAACCTCATGGGGCAGCGAGGGCTGCGAGGCGGAGAGGGGCCTGACTTCTCTGGTCAGGTTGGTGTTATGAAGCGCCTGCGTGCTCTTGTGCACCTCGTTCTTCGGAGTGGAGCTGCTGGGGGTTTGTGGCGGCTGGGGCTGTGGCTGCTGCTGAGTCTGCGGTGGCTGGGCCTGCTGTAGCTGCTGCTGCTGCTGTTTTTTTGTTGGGAGGTAGTGGGGGACGCATAGTGGAAAGTTCGAGTGGCCAGTGGACTCTGCACAGGTGGGCTGCAGACCGCAGTGGTGTAGGAGCAGGGCGACAGGATGGCTGACGGCTGAGGCGTCTGTGTGCTGGGGCTGGGGGAATGCAGGTTGCTATGAGACAGACTGGTCGCAGTGTACACTGGTGGAGATTGTGTCCTCATGCGGGAGGTCGGGGTGGTAGTGGAAGATGTGGAATTTAGGGCTGTCATTTGAGGATAACTGATTGGAGCGATCGCCTGCACCATTTCCCTGTCGTGCTTTACAATCTGCTTCAGGATCTCGTTCTCCTGATTGTTGAAAACACCTGTGTTCAGATCCTTCTGGAACTTTTGCAGAAGAATTGAGTTTTTCTTCCCTGTCAGCAAAAGAAAGATAGGCACTTAGAAAGCCTAGGAATGACCGATGGCAATGCCAAGTGACGAAGGCTCCTGCAAACAGAGGTATGTCAGTGTTCTGCAGAAAAGGCCTGAAAATGTCCAAATACTCACAGTCAGACACTCAATAGTGGCTTCTGCCTTTCGCAGTTCCTTTATCTGCCTGGTAAATCTTACCTTCTACTGAAGTCAAGCTGAAAAACCTGTAAAGTGGCAAAAAGCCAATTTACAAAAGAAGTAGATATTTATCAAGAGGGTGACCTCAAAGAATGGGGGAAGAAAGGGGTTTTGAATCAGAATGGCCTGGAATCCAGATCTGAATTTAAAGCTATTTTTAATACAGAACAAGGAAAAAATAAAAGCTAACATTGGAGCCCTTTCTATGTGGCAGGCACTATACCAATGACTTTAGGAAGATAATAGAATTTAATCCACAACTCTGTGAGGTAGATGCGTTCATAATCCTGCTTCACCTGAAAGGAGACTGGCACATGACAAGACTGAGAAACATGCCCAAGGAAACGTGGTTAGGAAGTAGCAGGGCTGGCTAGGAAAAAAGGAGATCTGATTGTGCATCCTTGCCATGGATATGGAACCAGCTGCAGGTGTACCATCTGAGGCTCGCTAGAAATCCAGCCTGTCAGGCCTAACCCCACTTAACTGATTTGATTGTTGCAGGGTACCAAGGTTCCCAGGTGTTCCCCATATGCGAGCCTGAAGAGCGCTATACGGGATCTTTGCTTTTGACCAGTGCACCAGTGATTCTCCATGCTAGCTGCATGTTTTCCCTCATCCCTGTAGCCTTACCAAATACTAATGGCCACTTGCACGCTACTAATTAGATCTGAATAACCAGACACTGTGCCCAGATTTGGGTACTTTAAGAGCAAATTTTCCCAGGAGACTCTTTTCTTTAAAAGTTATTATTTATTCAATTTATTACTATTATTTATTTTTAAAATTTACTATAGGACACATGTGCTCATCAGAGAGAGAGAGAGAGAGACTGAGAAAGCAAGCCACCAGATCAGGGACTCGAACCATGGTCGGTCATATGGGAGTCTAGCATCTTAACCACTATACCTCTGCTGGCCCCCCAGGAGATTCTTATGTGCAGCCAGATTGAGAATTACTTCATGATCATTCCTTTTCTGTATGCTGTTGTGAGTCCCTGGGCACGGTGCATGGCAAGCTCTCAGCGCATCCTAGGGCCTCAGTAAGTTTAGCTTTTCTTCCTGCCACACGCTCAGAGTGTGGTTTTACAGTACATGGACATTCGTTGGCAGAATCGCAATTAGGTTTAATAGCAGATTGGAGAAAGAAGGGAAGAGCTGGAACTTTTCTTTTCTTTTCTTTTTGTTAAGAGGTTTTTGATACAGGTCGCGTGCGCTCGCCAGGCAGACACAGACAGACAGAGAGAGACAGAGAGACAGAAAGCAAGAAATCACTTCCCAGGGGGATGGCCACGCCGCAATCCCTTCTCCTCCATTCTCCTCTCAGGATCTTGGGCACGCACGCACATACACCTGGGGTGAGTTCTAAGCCACTGGGTCTGGGACACGAACCACGATCAACTACATGGGAGTCCAGCGACATAGCCATTACACTAACTGCTGGTCCCGAGCAGGAACTTTTCTGTGACATCATTATTACAGTAATATCTAAGTGAAGGTGGTCATTGAAAAATTAATCAATTTGCTATAATGCTAAGTAAAGGACAATAATAAATGTAACAAAGTATAACAAAGTATATGTAGGTATTGAAAATATCAGTATATGTTATAATTTCCTTAAGTGCTGAGAAAAGCAGTCATTTTTAAATGACTGACAAAATAGTTAGCTCTTTCTCCTTACAGACTGACCTAATTTCCTAAAGAACAAATCCTCTTACATTAGTAATAACCACAAATGCTTATTTAGCATATTCCTTAACCAACCACAGAATGTGTTTATAAGCAATGGTCTCAAAACTGAGAAGGATAATGAATCTTTATGATTATGTGAATAGTCAATATATCATAATCTGAGTATCTGTAACTTTACAAAAATAATATAAATTTTAATATGCTATTAAAATCTTTTAAGTGTCAAAAATACAAATGCTTTGTACTTGCTAGTAATAACTGTACTGTCTATATTATTAACCATTTCACACACACTTTCTTTTTTAAATAATTATTTTATTTAACTTTAAGTATGTATGTATGTATCCATCTGATGTAATCCCACTTCGCTATTTTTGGGATTATTGCCTGTGCTTTGTGGATGAACATGGAAGATTTAATACTAAGTGAACAGAGCTGGACCATGAGAGGCATTATGCATCCCTGCTTAACATATACTGAATGAATGCACTTTCTGGCAGAAACTAAAAGATTAGAAGGTATAAAAGCATAGAATGTTGGGGCCAGAAAGTGGCATGATGGTTGGAACACTGGACTCCCACATGGCCAACCATGGTTCAAGTCCCAGACCTGGCGGCTTGCTTTCTCATATTCTCCCCCCCCCCACCCCTGCTCCCCTCTCTGGTCAAAATAATAAATAAAAATAAAATAATTTAAAAAAAGCATAGAATGCAACTGTGGATACTAGAGACAGTGTGGGAGGGTGTTGGGCAATGGAGATGGGGGAAGAAGAGGGGAAATCAAGAGGAAAAAAGGCAAAACATTTAATGGGAACAAAAATGTCAAGTATCTGTTGATGATACTTTGTATGGTAATATCTTTGGCTGGACCAATATGCAGTGTATTCATGCTGGAAAAAAATCATTTTGTATGATGTAAAGATGTACAATTATTAGATACAAAAAAATTAGAAAATAAAAAAGGAAAATACAACAATCTATAGTCCTTACCTGTAAAAGAATGAAGCAGTTGCGGTACCTTCTTGTTTATTACAAGTAATCCCCGCCCCATCTCTTTTGAGTCCATTTAGTCCTTCCTCCCTGCCTACCTCTCTTGAAAGATATTCACCATCGTGCTCTAGATACTGTGAATGTAATGGTAAATTAGACATGCTCTCTACGTTCTCAAAGCTTAGCATCTCTAGAGCAATGTTATTAATAAGAGCAGTGCTGTGGTGGGGAGTGCTTCAGAGGCTATGGAACATATCCTGGGAGCTTAGTCTATTGGGGAGTGGGAGGTCCGAGGTTTCTACAGGGAAGAGCTGTGTACACCAAGATATTTAGGTTGAGTAGAGTTAAGCTGGGAAGTGGCGCAGAGCAGGGTAGGGGGAGTAAAGAGGGTTTAATTGTGGAAAATTAATGCTTACTACCTTATGGCATATTAGAATGTTCTGGACTATCAAGGGAAGTTAACAAGCTAATCTGATCTAACTTTACTATGGCAATTATACAAATCTTTACACTAGCATAACTAACAAAGTTGTAAATTTGATAGCAGAAAAGACTTTAAGTTGATGTTTGCAATCGAAGCATCTATATAGGGCACTTCTAAAAAGGCCTATTCTGCTTGAGTCTGTATTACAAACATTTCAATTAGTTTCTGCTGAAACCAATTTAAATGCACAAGTTCTTATTTCTTTATATAATAATAAAATGTAAAATTGGCCCCTAAAAATTAAAAAGCACATCCGGGATAAAATTTGGTTTGTAAAGACTCACTGTTATACTTTTAGTTCTATTTCAATGCTATCTAGAATCTTTATCATTGCTTTTTACCGGCAGATTCAAACTGTATTGGCATCACTCAGGAAAACAGATTGCTTAGCTAGTAAAAGTAGACATGAGTAAATAAACCCGGAATACTGAGGAGAGATAGCTAGGGCCTCAGGTCTTCCTAGCAATATGGCTACAGTGAACTGTTATTTCTACACAAATTAAGCAGGCTACAAACTAGCATTTAGGACCTGTGAAGTTCAAACTTAGATGACTCCACTAGATTATAACTAATTGTGTATGAGGGAGATAGAAAAGCGCATACCTATCCGATCTAGTCGATCAATGGCCACTGTTTCAAAGGCTCTCCGCATCATCGGATATTCCTCCAGGACCTCATTGAAATTGTCCACCGAAAGCGAATAGAGACGACAATATGTATCGGCTCGAACACTGGCTGTGCGGCGTCCCTTGGTCAGCAGGCAAATCTCTGTAAAAACAAGAAAGAAAAATTGTGGGATAATTTTCTTTTAAATGCTATGAGGGCCTCTGACAATAGAAATGTTTTCTGGTATGAGAAACCAATGCTTATTAGCATTACAGATTTTATCAAAATAGTCCTTCTGACCTAAGTATTCAAGTGTTGCTGCTCAATTAATATTCTTTTGTACACAGTGGAGGCTTTTGGTGAAAATGGAAGGCTGAAACAAATTTATCTATTTTCAAACACCCCACATTCCATTAACTCCACAAAAACAACAACAACAAAAAGATGCAAAAAAAAGAAAGAAAGAAAAGGAATTAAAAAATCTGCAATGGAGGTGTAAACAAGATAGGGTTATAACCAGACAGAATAGTTTATGAGCTGTGTAAGGACACAAAGCAGATGATAATATACACAAACCAAAGTGAGTCTAAACATTGGTTTAGAAAGTACTAACATCAAACAAAACTGGACCAGAGGTTCAGATGGACATATTCTAGGCATGCTGTAAAGTACTTCATATATTAGAATTGAGATCAGAATAAAGAAATAATATTCCTAAAATGCAGAGTTCTTCCTATGTAAATAAATTATAAGCAACATTCTTTGCTGAAATTTAGACTCTCAAAATATATGATAAATAAACATTTGCAAATTAAAGTTCCGTATTTGCTAGCTGAAATGTCTATATAATTTTTTATTTCATTTTCAAATTTTATGAGTGAAATTAAACTCCTAGAAGCTTTACTTTTTTTTAAGTCTGAAGTAATTTAAAAAAATATCTTTATGAGGCCAGACTGTGGGACAGTGGTAAAATGGGATGCTCCATGAGGTGTCATGACTCACAGTAGGGTTCCCTTTTGTATCTGGAGACTCTCCTGAGAACATCAGGCATGTGTGTTCCCAGGAGCTGAGGATGGATTACAACATCAAGGCCTTATTGATGGTGCTGTCTGCCAATCTATCTGTGTCTTTCTTCAAAATAACCAATTAAAAACACAGAAGAAGGATTTCTAAAATGTACAGTCTCCCAACAAAAGGAAATACAAAGCAAAATAATGATGAAATGTCCAAATTCTCATGATTCTGATGTAAAGAAATTCAGTTTATGTTGATAAAGATTGTAAGTAAATTATGTTGTGAGCACGATGTATTTGATGTTACACTTGCAAATGAGTTGAACATAATATCTACTTTTATATTACTTGTATTCTGCTGGTTGAAAAAGAGAGTTTGTCTCAATAAAGAGTTCGTTTCACTGCAATGTAGTAAAAGCAATGGGCAAACTAGGAGTACTAAAGAATCGCATCTGAACAATCTGGGAAAATAAGGAAGACTTTGGAAATGCCATCTAAACCACTAGTTAATATGCTAAAAACAAAGTACATGGTATTGTGGAATGTCCATGCTTATATATGTGTTTCTGTGTGTTTGTGTGCAGGTGCATGCAAGTATCTGGTGTTTGTGTAGGAAGGTGAGTTTTTTTTTTTTTTTTTTTTTGGAGAGATTTTTGCTAGAGGGTGCGTGCGCTCACCAGAAAGACAGAGAGAGAAAAAAGACACAGAGGCAGAAAGTGAGAAATCATCCCCCAAGGGGCATGGCCATGCCACAATCCCTTCTCCTCCATTCTCCTCTCGGGATTTTGGGCAAGCACGCACACGCACTCGGCATGAGTTTAAGCCACCGGGTCTGGGACTCGAACAGTGGTCAGCTACATGCGAGTCCAGCGACATAACCATTATGCCAACTGCTTGTCCCAGGAAAGTGAATCTTTATTGGTTAATTTTAAGGCAATTTATTATACCATGGAATTTACCTGGTACACTAATATAAAAAAAAATGTAAGAAAAGGACACATTTTAACATTACTTCAAGATTAAATTGCCATATTTCTTTTTTTTTTTTTTTTCCAGAGAGACTTTTGCTATAATGCATGTCTGTGCACCGGAGAGACAGAGACAGAAAGCGAGAAATTACCCCCCGGGGAATGACCACATCACAACCCCTCCTCCTCCAGTGTCCTCTCAGAATTTTGTGCATTCATGCACACCGGCCCAGAATTAAGTTTGAAGCTGCTGTGGACTCAAAGCATGGTCAGCCATGTGGGAGTCCAGTAATATAACCACTATGCCATCTGCCGGTCACTAAATTGCCATGTCTCTAAAGTTCTAGTGGCATTTTTTTTTTTTTTTTGCTGTAGGGCGCGAGCGCTCGCCAGACAGACAGAGACAGAGAGACAGAAAGTGAGAAATCACTCCCCAGGGGGGATGGCCACTCTGCAACCCCTTCTCCTCCATTCTCTTCTTGGAATCTTGGGCACTCACGCACACACGCCTGGCTTGAGTTTTAAGCCACCGGGTCCGGGACACAAACCGCGGTCGACCCCATGGGAGTCTGGCGACATAGCCATTACGTTAACTGCTGGTCCTTCTAGTGGCATATTAAAAAATTTGTGATTGCCACATTATGGCAAGTAAGTTCATTAGAAGTGTTTTATTGTTAAATCTGTACATTTCAAATTGCAGAGTAGAATTGTATAAATTTCCTGGCAAACAATCCCATATGTTAACATGTTGTTATACTATGTAATGTTTCATTACATTATGTAACAAAGGTATCCACATACTTCAACCCAAGAATTTTACTTGACAATGTAACCTAGGGAAATAGTCTGCAATTAGACTAATGCTGCTTACACAGCATTATGCAGTGAAATACAGTATGTACTTGTTTATGAATATGAAAATATAGGAATGCCCCAAATGTTTATCTAATCAAGATTCATAATAAATTATTCCATGGGATGAATTATGCAACAGATATTAAAAGTGAAACCTTTTAAGTCTATGTAGTAACCGCAGCAGATCATGAAGGCTTAAATGAGAAAAGCAGGATACAAGATTGTAATTATAATATGATAAAAATGACTCCATAGAATCTATTAATATCTCTTGCCCTGTATGAAAAAGTATTTCTTTTTGTTGATATACAGTGTGCATGTCTTTTTTCAACCTTCCTGAATATAAATTATTTTTATTTGAGAATATGAATAACTTATTTTAAAAACTGTATTTAGGGAACCACAGGTAGTGTAATGGCTATGTTGCTGGACTCCCACGTAGTCGACTGTGGTTCGTGTCCTGGGCCCGGTGGCTTAAAACTCACGCCGGGCTCATGTGCATGCGTGCCCAAGATCCCAAGAGGAGAATGGAGGAGAAGGGATTGTGGCGTGACTATCCCCTCTGGGGGGTGATTTCTCGCTTTCTGTCTCTATGTCTCTCTCTGTCTGGCGAGCGCACGCGCCCTATAGCGAAAAAAACAAACAAACAAAAAAAAACCTCTCAAAAAAAAAAAACAAACAAAAAAACTGTATTTAGAAAGTTAATATTTACATGAATAGGATAGAATAAAGCAAGGTTCAAAGAAGCATACATAACCTGTTAATAGTGTTCAGTATGGTAAGAAATTTCCTATTAAGTTTATTTTTCATTTTTTAAAAAATTTTGTCAGGAGCTGCATACACTTACCAGAGAGAGACACAGAGAAAAAGAGAGAAGGAAAGTGAGAAAGCACCCCACTGTGGGGATTGGTTCTGTCGCAATCCCCTCTCCTCCATTTCTCCTTCCTTTTAGGATTTTCAGCATGGCGCACATGCACACTCAATGATTTTGAAGCTGCTGGGCTGGAGACTTGAACAGCACAGTTGGTCATGGGGGATCCAGCTGCTTTCACCATGCCATTGACTGTTTCTTTTAAAATATATTTATTTGGGCATTTATATTCTTAATTTGAAATGATTTTCATTTTCCTCTATCTGTAGCTTTGTTATTATATCCTCTCTTTTGTTATGGATACAATGGACTCTATTCCCAGTAGGTGTCAAGAGTTAGGATTTCGGAATGACATAGATAGATGCTACAGGAATGAGCCTCAGTGATGTTAAGTGAAAAAAGAAGACATAATAATCCACATATTGCTTGATTTCATTTAAATGAACCATCCAGAAAAGACAAAAGAAGACGGAACTCTGCAGACACAGATAACAGATTCATGGTTGCTGGGGGCAGGGCATGAAAAAGGGGATTAAGAGCACATAGGCACAAGGAATCTTATTACAGTGATAAAAAATGGTTTAAACCTGATTTATGCTGCTGATTTCATTACATGGTAATTTTACTAAAAAGATCACACTTTAAATGGATCGTATATATGTAAAGTAGATTGTCTTAAAGCTATAAAAGATGACGAGAAAAATTAGTTGTTTTTATTTTCTTTCTTATAGTTATCTGTATTTGAATTTCTCTTTTCTTTCCTAAATTTTATTCATTTTTTTTTTCTTGTACTGTTTTAGTGTACGTGGGCTAGGTCACTTTACAATCCCCTTCTTCCAGATCCTTCAGGATCCTGAGCATGCACCTGTACACCCAGTGTGCTTTCAGGCTACCGGGCCAGGGACTTGAACGGCCATCAGCATATGGCCTCCATCTCCACACACTGATAGCCTGCTTGCTAGGGCAGAAAGGCTGGACCCAAATTACATATTTTTTATGCTGGAATTATTATTTTGGTCTCTAAATTTAGGCCTTTCCCTTGTGTGTTCAATACTTCTTCAGTAATTTATTTATGTCCATTTACTTACATTGAAGGATAAAAACTGGCGAGGTTGCAGGGTTGGTGATTTAGAGTTCTTGTTAGAGCATGAATAGATCAGGGACTTGTCCTCATATTTCTCTAAATGCCTGAATGAGGAGGGCGATAATCTAGGTCACTGGCATCCCTCTTAACTGGCCTAGTCCTATTGGTACTGGTGCTTTAGGTAAGAACCACTGACTTCCCCATCCCCTCACCACTCCCTGGGGAGAAAAAATGGAGAGCTGCAGACTATTCTGCAATGAGGAGCGAGGGCTGGGGAATCAATTCTTTCACAAACTGACCATCGTACATGTCATTTTCTTTTTGTTCTGCCTTCTGTGGTTCCACGTCCTAACTAGGAGCCTCTCTAGGGTTCTTCCAAGCTATTTGCTCTCTCTTTTACCACAGTACAGTGTGTGTACATGTGTGTGCATGTATGTGTATGTTTCAAGTTCCCTTTACTTTTCCCTCAAGTTTCATCAGTGACCACCAGCATGCTTTCAGCTGCATGTTACAAAATACCTGAGTGACATTGGCTTTCCCAACAAAATAATTATATTACAAAACAAAAATCTGAGGGTAGGTAAGACTGGGGTTGGTCCAGCCCCTTAATGATGCTAAGACGGTCTCCTAGCAGGTATTTATTTTCCTTGGCCCTCCCCTCATGGTCACAGGTTGACTGCAACACCTATGAACATTCAGGTCTTCACACAACAGCATTCAAGGGTGGGACACAGGGAAAGATGTCTGTCTTCCCCCATGACTGTCTTTTCATGGTCAAGGCAAAAAGTTGCACTGAAGGTTCGTAAATTCCTCTCTCTAACGCCAGCAGAACTGTTCCATGCTGAACTGCAAAAAGGGGGTTTAAAACAGAATTTTTGGCAAACTGGATAGGACACAATTGCTAGTGACCGAATTAGGTAAATATTGGCGTCATACTTGGAACTGTACATGCGTCTGGCTCTGCAAGATTATAGTTCTGTTAGCAAGGAAGAAGGAGTACTGGCTCTTGGCTAGAGGACCAAAGTCCCCTATATTATATTATATTTGTGTCCCCTTCCAGAAACATATCACACGATCTCATCTCCTGATGGTTTCCAACACATGTTCATACATCAAATATTTTGTGGTTTGAGTTTCTATTTTATTCATTTACTACTTTTAATTGGATCTTTGGAAAAAGAGGAAATAAAGACATCCTGAGGAACAAAGACTTACCTTAAATAAGATTTTTTAAAATGGGCTTTTTAGGAGCCAGCAGGTGGTGTAATGGTTCGGCTGCTGGACTCACATAGTCAACCATGGTTCGAGTCCTGAACCTGGCAGCTTGAAAATCACACCAGGCACATGTATGTGCATGACTAAAATCCCAGGAAGAGAGCGGATGAGAAGGGATTGCACTGTGGCCATCTTCCCTGGGGAGTAATTTCTCACTTTCTCTCTCACTGTCTCTTTTCAACAAGTGCATGTACCTTATGGCAAAAACCTTTTTAAAAAGGGGCTTTTAAAATTCACCTTTTGTTTAGAAATTATCTGAACTGTTTTTAAAATGAGTATGTATTTATTACTTTTGTAGAATAAAAATAAGTTTAAAAGATAGAAACATATACTTTTAAAATTATAGTCACTTCAGAGAATATGACAAAATAGATTTATTACAGTATAGATATAGGTCTATTTGTGTTTCCTCTAAATCATTCTCTGCAAATGGCTTTTGTCCTCTGGAGTCCTCATCTAATGGGTATAGGGTAACGTAGCTCAGTGGAGCCGGTCTGCATTATGTTACTGAGAAATGCCGGTCTGGTGAATCAGTTAAATACTGCCATTGGTAAAACAATAATAATAATTAGTTATTCAATCAGGATGCTTTTAAACTACATATACATGTGTTATGAGCTCCTAACCATATTTTTCCGAGATGACCATCTCAAAAAACTTAGATGGTATTGCTCAATAAAGCTTACTCTTTTTTGTATTTCATTTAAAACAATAAGGTACTTCTCTGTAATTCTTTACCTTGTGTAATTTGTGGGATGGAAACTGATATTTCTGGGGCAGAGTGGTGACACAATGGTAGGATGTGATCCTGTGTGAGGACGGTCCACACAGGAAGATTCCACAGCTGGATTTAGAAACTTCCCTGAGTACTCTGGACATTCATATGTCATGACCTGGGGCTGACTGTAGGTGGAGGTGGATTACGGTGATAAGATCATGTTGGGAGTCCTTTCTATACTGTCTTTTTCTCCCCATCCCATCCAGGATCTCTCACTGGTGGAAGAAATAAATTAACAAAACTTAAAATCATTCCACCCAATATTTCAATTGATCTCTCTTGCCAACTTATAAAGTAGAGTGCTGTTTAGACCATTTACTGCAGCAGTGATGGTTGATTTTCTTTTCATTCAGCTATCTATATCCAAATGCTTGGGTTATTTGCCAGATTCATTTCTGGTATAGAAAAAGTGTGTTGGCCTAGGGGAAGGGCCCCCTGTGTTAGAGTCGCTAATTACTTCTGCGTGTGGGGATTTGGACAAATACTTATATTCTGTACACATTATTTATCCAAACATGTAAAATTCATTTAAATTTCTAGAGTATTATTAATAGTCCATCTGTAACTTAGACTTCATCCCATTTTTTTTATCTCTAAAGTCTCATTAATCTTACTATCACCAGTGCCTGCATGGCACATACTAGATGCTTAATGTTCACTGAATTGGGTCATTGAACCAATAACAACAGGCTCTACAAATGATTTTATTTAATCATGAACATAAGTAAGATCTATTTGCATTTAATATGAAATTGCCCCCATAGCAAACCTAAGGAGTAAATCTGGACTTACACTATCAAAGTCCTTTCAGAAGTTATATAAAGCACTTTATTACCTACTTAAAATCCATCAGCCATCGCACTGCATTTCGTCAATAATTTCTTAGTGAGAAACAGAACAAATGAAGGTGTAATCATAGACACGTAAAGTAGTCTCTTCTTTTTTAAACCTTCCATTCTCTTTGCATCTACCATGAATAACAGAATTAAGAAATACCCATGCATAACAATGGCCAAAAGTAAATGTGCTGATATGTGAGTATTAGAGTATACAATATGAATTTTCAGATTCAATATAAGTGGAGCAGGTATTCTCTGCAAATTAATTTTGATATAAAGATATTTTGGCAACCCCCTTATATGTTTTCATTTATTTGTTTGTTTTATAGACAGGATTTTGCTATGTCCACATCTTCTTGCCTCAACCCTCTGAGTATTTGTACTACAAGGATGTACCTTCATGCTTGGCTTTTTAGGGTAAGCCAGGAACCACACTTGGGCCTCCCATGTGGCCTCAACCTGCCAAGTAGCAGCATTAACCAGTGTGTGCTACTGAAGCTGGGCCTGGGAACCAACGCACTGTGTAAATGCAACTCTGTGGTTGGTGTTACAGAGTTTTATTGTATTTACTGTGTTTGTGTCTCTCAGTGTGTCATTGTGTGTCTACCAAGAAAAATGTACCTAGAAGATTTAGTCATTTTTCTTCTGTGTAGACATGCTGTTACTTATGAGGGAGAAATTTAACTTGCTTTTTTGGTACTCAAATTGACTTCATAAAGAAAATAGACTAAAATGCAAAAGAAAATAAAACTGAAATTGTAATAAAAAAGATAAGCATAACTCACGATATAAGGTTTTTAAAGAGTATCTAGGCAAATTTTCTAGAATTTGTCTGCAGTTACAACCTTTCTGTTTCTCTTACTTGTTTTCTGAGAACTGAAGAAAAAAAAATCTAATGATATAATCATTGCTTTAAGAACCTTAGGGCAAGGACTGGCAAATGTCATAATGATTATGTCGCTGGACTTGCACATAGTTGACCACTGTTTGAGTCCCTGACCTGGTAGCTTAAATCTCACACTGGGTACATGTGCATGCTTGCCCAAGATCCTGAGAGGAGAATGGAAGACAAGGGATTGTGGTGTGGCCATCCTCCCTGGGAGTGATTTCTTTTTCTTTCTTTGGCGAGGTTTTTGCTATAAGGCGCATGCACTCGCCAGACAGACAGAGAGAGACAGAGAAACAGAAAGCGAGAAATCACCCCCCAGGGGGGATGGCCACGCTGCAATCCCTTCTCCTCCATTCTCCTCTCGGGATCTTGAGCACGCACGGACACACGCCCGATGTGAGTTTTAAACCACTGGGTCTGGGACGTGAACCTTGGTCAACTACATGGGAGTCCAGGAACATAGCCGTTACGCTAACTGCTGGTCCTGCTGGGAGTGAGTGATTTCTTGTTCTGTGTCTCTCTCTGTCTCTCTGGCACACATCCTACAGCAAAAATCTTTCTCTCTCTCTCAAAGAAAAAAACAAAACCTTAAGGTCCCAGGCTTGAGTCCAGAGTTTTCCCTGTACATACCCAGCACATACAGGAATGTGCCTGAGATTCTAGCTGGCTGAGGGTAGAGGTCAACCATGCAGGAGAACCTTGTTGGAGGTACCTGCCTCTTTCTGTCTCTCTCCCTCCTGAAATAAATAAATATATGAATGAATGAATAATAAGGCAAGCAGGTGGTGTAGTGGTTGTAGTTGTTAAGGCACTGGATCCCACCTGGCTGACTACAGTTCTAGTCCCAGAACAGTTATTTTGAAAAACACACTGGGAGTATGTTCATGCATGCTTGAAATCCCAAGAGGAGGTTAGAGGAGTAGGAATTGCAGCATGGCTAGCTCCCCATGGGATGATTTCTCACTTTCCCTCTCTCTGACTCTCTCAGCAAGTACATGAGCCCTATTACAATAAAATGAAAACAAAAAACAAAATTGAAAAAAAAAGAAAGAAAAGAAATGAATTAATAAACACAAACAGAAAAGAACCTTCGGGCACATTTACTTAGATAATAAATCCCTTCATCCAGATACAAATTTCTACATTAACAAGTGAGCAAATAATGGAGACTTGGCATGCTAATTTTGATTTAGTAGGATTTTTCCACTTTTCTTTACAGGGTACTTATGAAGTGACTAAGAAGCTACTTCACCTAGCTAAGATGAAAACTGTCAGGAACACACCTGTCACAGGTACATTAGAAAACTGTTTCCAGTTTCAGCATCAGAAAGATCAGAAAGTGTGTCCTGGAAGATGAGATTTGGCCTAGTGCAGTACATATATACGTTTCATAATCCCAGGGTATGAGATAAATCAGATGCCCAATGCCATTTTTGCTGACATTTGTTAACCTTGATTATAAACATTGAAGTCCACCTGACATTACTGTCACCTATATAAGCAGTCATTTTATAGGGTAGAGTAAATGGCTTCAAGTATTTTGCAACTCTGAAATATCTCCCTGACCTCTAAAACCGAGCCTGACATTGCTGTGACACGGAGTTAATCAGGAACTCATGACAGAAATTTCTAAAGTAATATGTTTAACTTGAGTTTCTAGAATTTATTGGAAAAATTGTACTCAGCTGCTCATAGTAACCTAAAGGAAAGCTGCTTCGTTTATTTATTTATTATTTATTTTGGTAGCTCATATCATGAAATAATGTTATTCTCTGCTGTGCATCAGAATATAGATTACTGTAAAATACTTAGACTTGTTTTAACTCTGCCCTCTGACCTAAAATCCAGGACATGTAGTATTTCCAGTTTTGCTGAAGCAGAGATTTCAATGCGCATGTAGTGATGCTGGCCTACTGACATGAGTCTCACCGGCGAGTGAACTTAGCTGACCACTGCTATCTACCCAGCTGTCTTGCTTTCTGCTCTGAAGGGGTCACTTAAGTTGTTTGGTTGCATTTATTGCCTGGCATATGTATCAGACTCTCAATAAAATGTTTCTTAAAAAACATACTTAGACTTGTAATCAGTGTATCATAATAACATGCAAAAGAAAATAGCACATTTTGGTTTTCATTTTGTATCTGCTCTCTTTGTATTTGAACTCTTCCTGTATTTATGCTAGTGAACTAGTAAAATATCATTTCTGTATGGCATAGGAGATGGGAACGTCTGGCTTCAATCAATTTGCTTATCAAGCTTGGCTGGTAGAAGTACTGTGGGTGTCAAATGGATTGAAATAAGAATCTAAAAACTTTTAGGCAAGAGTAGAACATTAAATAAGTGCAAATTTGCGTGTCTTTGATTTATTTTGATGTATTTCACATTTTGTATAATCTTCTAAATCAGAAATTAAATATAATCAATTTCCAAATGCAGCTATAATGAGGACATTTTTATGCATGTACGGATGCTCCTGGACTTAACACTTTGGATTATGTCCTGATCCACTCATAGTAAGCTGAAAATATTATAAATCAAAATGCATTTAATAATCTAAACTATCGATTATAGCTCAGCTTAGCCTGCCTTAAACACGTTGACAACACTTACATCTCTTTTTGAAGAGCTTTGACCTAATCTGTCAGAAGTTAGCAGGCTCTTATCTGATTTCTATTGATTATAAACATGTATCATTTTGTTGTATGCGTAGATGTTTTCTTCAAGGTTTAGACTCTCCTTCCCATTCCTGAGGACATCTGTGCCTTTCAATTCTACTATGACTCCTTCACTCTCTAATGTTTGCATATAATCGGATTTACTTAATCTCACTTATAAAGCAATATATATAACATATATTTCTACTATTTATCTTCGGCAAATTAAAATATTCGATAAACTTTTTCTCAATAATTCTCAGAATACCTGTGGAGTAGGTAGAAAATAATCACCGCTAGCCCCACGTTAGTCCATCTGCTGTATATGGAAGATTAAAGTCTCGGATGTGATTGCAACAAAATCACGTACAACTATCAAAGCTAAGAAGGGTAAGACCACAGTGTCCCTGCTTCTCTCTGGCTTTTAAAATCCACCAGACCACTCCACATTTTTCCTTTTGAGTTTTAAATCTACCAACACCCAACTCTTTAAAAGTTAATCAAACACCTTGAATTATAAATGCCTTTAAAAAGCAACTAGCCTTTTAAAAATTCATCAAATGATTTTGGCTCTTAGATACCTCAAATGCATTTTCTGAAGTGATATCTTGACAGCTCTCTTTTCCTATGTGACTTAATATGTTTATTCAAAATGTAAAAGAAGCGTTGCAGAAATAATAGTCATGATGGAAAGTATATTCACTAGATGACGCAAGTCTCCTATAGCAAAAATAGTTAACTGATTTCAAAGTTTCCCCCTAATTCTCTCTCTCCTTCACATACAAGCACACACACACACACACACACACGTACATAACATACAGGCACATATAATAAACTAGAAATTAAGATACATACTCTCTAGATCTGTTTAAAGCAAAAATTAATGATTATCTCATTCAGACTTTATTCTTTAATGCTGTGTTTGCTGCGCTTTAATATATATAAGAATTTTCTGGGTGTCTTGTTAAAAAGCAGATTAGGATTTAGTGAAAAAGAACATACTAGAATAGTATACTTAAATATACTATTAGAGTACTAGTAAAATAGTATAATATATCTTAATAATCCACTAGAACAGTATAATATAATAGCATAATAAACCCACATATGTTCATCACACAGCTTCCATAATTATCACTCATAAGGAAACTTATCTTACTGCTACCTTACAGAGGACTCCTTTCCTTTATTATTTTGACATAAATTGCAGATGTATTACTTCAACTATGTAATTTCATTATGCATTTCTAAAATATAAAGTCTTAATTTTAAAATCTCCATAATATCATTATCTTGCCTTAAACATTTAACAATACTTTCTTAATATTATTACGACCTAGTCAGTGTTCAAATTTCTAAGAAGAAACAAATTTATGAAAAAGCTATTTCCAGGTCAAGTCTCAAGTCCCTTACCTTCCCAAGAGAAGTCTAAGTGGAAATGCCTCCTACACCCTAAAACATTTGAACTGTTGTAATTAGAAAAAAGTTGTTAAAGACACAATTTTATTTTAATATTGTACCAGGACAAAAAAAGTATACTCACATATTTCAAAAAAAGGATACCAAAAAAAAAAAGGTACCAATGTATTTTCAAATAATATCAATTAAAGCAAAATGGAATTTTATTGTGAAACATCACATTTTGTTCTTTAACTAAAATACCCTAGGCCTAGAATGTTGATTTATAACAGTATACCTTTATTTGCTATTTCTGCATTGCCATTATCATCATATGTCCCTAAACAGAAAAATGGATGACAGTCAAACTTTGGCAATCAAGTGTGAAAAAAGGAAGATCTAAAAGATAAAAAGAAAAAAACCAAACATACAAAAAATTTAAATTCTAAAATTAATTAATGTTACTGTAATTCATATTTTGCATATAATCATTGCTTATCTCTGTGGGGTACACTTTGTATTTTTAAATCACATTTTGAAAATATAATAATCAAATCAAGAATACACACATTCTTTATTTTACAGTAATAGATAATGATCAAGTAACAATAATTATCTCTCTTTATTAAATGGTTGACAAAAGGTTAAAGAGTTAGTTTGTTAATTATTTAACAAGAAGATTAAATAAAGATTTTTTTTCTAGCTTTTTCTATAAAGGCATGTGCTTATTGGAGAGACAGAGAGGGAAAGTGAGAAATCACCCCCAAGTTGGGATAGTCATGTTGTAATCACCTTTCCTTCATTCTCTTCTTGGGATTTTGGCCACATTGCACACACACCTGGCATATTTTCCATGATGTCAGGTTTGGGACTTGATCCACACTAAACCATTCTGCTGCCTTAACCGCTATGCCATATAGCTAGCTCAAAAGAAGATAAATTTTAACGTTCCTTGACATTATTAATTACTGGGCTTGTGCTCCAATATATAAAACTGAATGAGATTCTCTAGTTAATGGTTTGTGTATCTTGAGCATATGGACATTTTAGGATGGATAATTCTTTGTTGTCAGAAGATGTTATGTGCACTGTGAGATGTTTAGCTGCATCTCCCTGGCCTGAATCTACTAGACACCAAAAGAAACCCCTCACACCAGATGTAATATATTGAGGAACTGACGGTACTGCTGCTAAGGACACACTTTCTCCATCACCCTATTCCTAACAATCCAAGATGACAAACATGCTATTGCTTTGTGTCTTTGTACAATTTTTGGATCATCTTTACAACAGAAGCTTTGAATTATGTTTTAGATATCAAAGCATCTATAATTAAACTCTTTGGGACATTTACTTTAATTATGCAATCTTTTTTGGATAATCTTCTTGGAACATTGTAAAATGAATGTTAATCACTGTTAATGAGAGAAAGCTATTTAAACTCATTGGAAATGATTTTCAAAATTCTATTTTTCATTCCCATTCAAGTCAAGGTAGCTCCAGTTAGTTTACCAATTTGATTAAGTGGGGTAAATATATCTCTGCTGAAGAGATGTGGTATTTAGATACAGAGGAAAAAAATGAGAAAAAAGAAAATAAAATTATAACCATGTTAATAAGTAGTAGCCAATGAGCAAGTTGTTTAGAATAAAGAAAGGTAGATTCAATTTAGGCTTTTTGTCTATACAAACAAAAATGTATTAGTCCATTATTGTGTTGCTAACAGCAGCACACATTATTGTGTGCTACTATCTGAGTTGGGTGAATTTAAGAGAATAGAGGTTTATTTTGACTTAACGATACTGACGCCTAAAGGCATAGAACTGCCATTATTAAGTCAATCTAGAACATGGCAAATGGAAGTACTGCAGATGCCAGGCAGGTATAGAGAGAGACAGCTGCAGGCAGCTCTTTTTATTTAATAACAATACGCTCTCAGGAGAACTAACCCCTCCTTCGGAAAACAAGAACTCACGGCGTCTCTTGAGACATCACTTATCTTTTCACTCATGTTGCCTCCATGATGCAATCACCACCATCCAATCATCGCCCACTAAGCCTCACCACATCCCAACATCAAATTTTAAAACATTAAACTTTGAGGAACAAACCATCCTCCAACCATAACAAAGGGCATGCAAACAAAGAATGTAGATAAACTCTTCCTTTGGTTCACTGTGGCATATAGTTAGGGGAGTGTTAAAGTCACATATTCTTTTTAATTTTTAAATAATTTTCTTTTCTTTTTTAGGGTTTTTACCATAGGGTGTATGTACTCACTGAAGAGAAACAGAAAGACAGTGAGAAGGAAAGCGGGAAATCATCCCCTAGAGGGATGGTCACACCCTTCTCCTCTAATCTCCTCCTGGAGTTTTGGGCATTCACGCATGCAAGTTTCAAGTTGTTGGGTCCAGGACTTGAACAGCAGTTGGTCATATGGAAGTCCAATGCCATTGAAGTCCACCATGCCACATGATGGCCCTAAGCCACATATTATGTAATGTTGTGATATGTAATGAAATTTCAACTTTTCACTGATACTGAAGCACTTTATTTTTGGTGGAGAAAATTGAGTGAAATACGTCCAATATTGTCAGAGTACAATCATCTATCACTGAAGAATAATTTGCAAGGGACCAGCAGTTAGCGTAATGGCTATGTCGCTGGACTCCCACGTAGTCAACCGCGGTTCACGTCCCGGACTCGGTGGCTTAAAACTCACGCCAGGCGCGTGTGCATGCGTGCCCAAGATCCCAAGAGGAGAACGGAGGAGAAGGGATTGAGGCGTGACCATCCCCCCGGGGGGTGATTTCTCGCTTTCTGTCTCTCTGTCTCTCTCTGTCTGTCTGGCGAGCGCATGCGCCCTATAGTGAAAAAAACTCTCCAAAAAAAAAAAAAGAATAATTTAAAATATATTGTTCCCATATATATATATATGAATATGAATATGCAATATATATGTAAATTATGTATATAAAATATACATACATATGATTTTATAGTGAAAAGTATCATTAATTATGCACATGTATAAGTTTATCTATACATAAATTAAAAATATTTAAATTCAATGGTGTGAGGAGTTTGCTATTGGTGTCTCTCTATATATGTGTGTGTGTGTGTGTGTATGTGTATACATATATTTTTTTCTCCCTTAACCTATAACCTTTTAAATCATCACTAATAAGGATAAATTTAATCTGTGTTAAATAGTATACATTTATACTGCATCTTTCCTGTATCCAAGTTGGATCTATAAAAGCTCCCACATACCCAAACGGATGTGACTAGGATGAACATTGCTTTGGATGGAGTTGAAAATATATTTAGAAGGTATACACAGGGATTAGTAAAGGGGATTGTATATAATGCATAGTGATTTGCACATTTTATGGATCCAATTTATGATTGCTGGACCAAATTTGATTCATTTCAATCAGAGTTTAAACAGAATTCATTGAGGAAAATAGAGTTGAGATTCAGATAGAAAACACAAACCACCTCTTTTGCAGGTCTTGAAAATTTTAAAAATAGGGTTTTTATTAGTTATTTATTTATTTTAGTACAGGTTTAAGTTCCCAGAAACACTCAGAGAAAGAAGGTACAGAGATTTCTCATATACACTCTGTCCCCAGAAGTGTCCTGAATTTTTACTAAAAGTCCCAAGTAGCACAGAAGATAAAGATCTTTGCAGAACCCCAATTAAATATAATATTTCTGTAAGTTATTTAGTTAGAATCCTTTATTATTTCAGGACTTTGCTTTTGCAAACTTAATAGACCCTAACCAACCATCAGCTATTTGCACTGCTATTTTCTACAGCCAGATTATCTTCCTAGAAATGCTCACATTTTAGGTGCTGCTATATCAAATAGTTGGGTGGGCGACAGAAATTCTGTTGCAGGAAGACTCTGTGACATCCACCCCTGTGTGTGATTAGTCTGACACAAAAAGAAATGCACTCAGGGTGAACGGAAGTTGGCAGCAACATTTTCAGGAGGAAAATAAAAAATATTAAGGACTCTACACTGAACATGTTTTACAGGCTGAGAAACAACTCTAGGTTTTGCCTCTGGTGATTCCAAAATTGTTCTTCCATTGTGGATGGAAATGTTCCACAAATAGTTTCAAATATACTGTACTATCGAGACCTATTTAGAAAGGCTTAACCTACGAAAGCATTGTTCAGGTTTTGCATCTTATCCTTATGTAACTATGTGTATATATATATATATATATATATACCTGTCTATAATTATATTCATCTATTTATCAAGCCATCCATTTATATCTATTCATCTATCAATATTCAACAATTTAATAGTGCTGGGGGCATACATGATTAGACAAATACTTTTTTTTACAAGAAATGAAACCTCAGCAACAAGAGGAGTTCTTTTGGACATTTAAACATTTATAATGCAAATTATATAACATATATTTATGTGCAATAACATACTTACATTTTAAATACTAAAGTGTTTTCTACATTAGTATAGAAAATAAAAATGATTGTTGGGGCCAGCAGGTGACATGGTGGTTAATGTGCTGGATCCCATGTGGCTAATTTGAGTCCCTGACTCTGCACCTTGAAAATCATGCCTTAACGACTTTTATAAAAACAAAGTACAAACCAAAGTGAGATTTTCAAATAATGGTAAGGAAATAATGACATACTGCTACAAAGCATATTAAAAATAATTGAGGTGTGAGGCAAGCAGGTGGTATGGTAGTTTAAGGTGCTGAACTCCTGTATGGCTGACTGTGGTTCAAGCCCCAGAACTGAAGGATTGGAAATCACAGTGGGTGTGTATGCATGCATGACTAAAATCCCAGAAAGATAATGGAGGAGAAGGGGTTGTGGCTTGGCCATTCCCTCTGTGGAGTGATTTCTCACTTTCCCTCTCATTACCTCTCTGTCTCTCTCCAGAGAGCACATGCACCCTCTGGCAAAAAACTTTAGGAAAACAACAACAACAACAAAACACGTAACGTACATTATCACAGGTCCCTGGTAATATAAACAGATTATTGATCTTCCTGGATATTTACAAACTGCCTTTCACCAATTCAGCAAATATGTATCAGACAACCAAACATACTACGAAATTCCAAATGTAGATCTCAAGATGTTGGTGATATACTGACAAATGTGATACATGTAACATTTGCATTCTTTAAATTTGTAGCCTAATATCCAAATCTTCTCTTAGCTCTTCTCACTTCTACTCTTACAAACCTGCTCCTTCTCGTGTTAAGTGGTATCATACTTATCCACTTATCCAAATGAAAAACCTGTTGTCTGTGAATCTTCCTTTTCTCTTACTTCTGTAAGCAGCTAGACTAAATTCCATTGGTTCATTTTCATGAAACTTACAGTTTCTTTGATTCATTTTCATGGATTCATTTCTGTAATCCTTTGCTGAGGGCTTAATTTAAATCCTCATACTTACTTGTCTAGGTTATTTTATAATCTACTTGCTTACATGAGGCCTCTATTAGAATTTTCATTCCTGAATGCAAATTTGATCACTGCATTCCCCATTTTAAAAGTCTTCAATTCTTGCTCATTAAGTATAGTATGAAATCCCTCAGTCTCATTTCCTGCTACTGCCTGCCTCCCACTCTACATTTCAAGAATTATGACTACCGTGTATGCATTTCCTCAAATCCGTCATGCTCTCTCTATCCGTTCCTTTTACACTTGCTGCTTTTCCCATCTGGAATGCTCAAATGCTCATTCCACAAACATCCCCTCAATCTGCTACCTCCTACTTAGCCTTTGAGATTCAAGTTAGGAATCAACTCCTTCAGAAAGTATTTATTTATTTTTTTTTGTTTTTAACTGATTCCTCTCTCTTAAGTTGTAATTTGATTTTATGGATTTAATGTATTGAGTTGTAATGACTACTAGCTCCATTGAATTTCTGCTGTTTACTTTCATAAAGACATAGTGATTAGAGAATAGACTGACAGGCATGTAACATAAGGTCTCAATAAAGCTTGCTGAATACATAAATATTAGTTAAAGCATAGCTGTTAATATTTGGTTGATAAATATATTAGTTATAATATAATTAATATTTATTTTAATGCCTAGGTACATTGGTTAAGATGTAAACCAATGTAAATAGGCTGAAAATGATTTTATGCCAAGAGATCAATTAGGAAAACATTGATATGGAATGGGGAACCAAGGGAGAAATGACTTTCAGAGTTCTCCAGACTTTGGGAAAATGGAATGGCATTAAAAGACAGGTCAGTCACTTTAAGTATACTACCCAACAGCTAATGTTTACTAAATAATACACAGATACATGTGGATATGCTGATAGAGGTACAAAAATAAATGAATCTTTGATTTTGTGTCTGTATCTTCACTTAATTCAACCAAGCCTGATACTTTCTACCTACATATATGTGCACATACATGCATACACACAATAATTTATTCCTTGCAACTGCACTATGAAATCTCATCATCTGGGACCAGCAGTTGGTGTAATGGCTATGTCGCTGGACTCTCATGTAGTCAACTGCCATTGGAAGTCTCAGACCCGGTGTCTTAAACTCACACCAGGAGCGTGTGCGTGCGTGCCCAAGATCCGGAGAAGAGAATGGAGAAGGGACTGCGGTGTGGCCATGCCCCCGAGGGGTGATTTCTCGCTTTCTGTCTCTCTGTCTGTCTCTGTCTTTCTGGCGAGCGCATGTGCCCTATATCCTTTCCAAAAAATAATAAAAAAAAAAGTATCACCATCTTATCACAGACAATTGCACTCAGACTAAAATACTTCTATTAACCTATGAAGACCAAGTACCTTGTTGGTAAAAGGATAAGCATTTGCTTTTCAGTTTGTGTGAGACTGTCCTTGTTCCACCATGCCACCTGGACAAAGAGACAATTAGGTGGATCAGAATGGCACTAATAACGAAAAGAGAATATGTTAATATACTCTGTGCCCTTTCTTTTGCAGCAGACACTCTTAAAATGCCTGAGATGAGGAAGATTGCATTTGTATAAATTGCTGTAAAGATGAAAATGAAAAGGAACTAAAACAACAAAAAAAATGCATTTAGTAGATAGCTAAGTAGGAGCAATGTGATCCAAAGCAAAGCTCCAAAGAGACTTAGCATCTGTGCACTGAAACGCTTGTTTTAACAAGTCCAACTGTGTTTTCTAACTCTGCCAATCCTTTCCCTTGGCTAATGCAGAATCCAGTTTACAGAATATATCAAACTGCAGCCTTCTTGCTGAGAGGAGCTGAACGCTGCTTTAATTTCCCAGCCGGGAGCTGGTATTTCATCATGAACCAGGCATATTAAATTGTTGTGTAAATGGAAAGACCACAATGTAGGCCATATGGCAGTTTCTCTTTGCAAAAGAAACCTTCAAATCAAACTAAGTCTTAGAATCATTTGATGTCACAGTCATTAGTTTGGTGATTCAGAAAAGAAATATCTTTATTTCTTCTAAGTGCTCTTCTTTCTTTCCTATGCCCCATAAAAGTGATGGGCCTGTTTGAGGTTAAAAAAACAATCTAGGTCAACATCCTGAGTGGGACTTCCAGAAGTTTCTATACCATAATGAAGGCAAAAGTAGTACTTTAAAAGTACTACTTTCAATTTTCTAAGTTCACATTTAGGGTCCTTCTAAAGTTGAAGGAGCAAAAGTAGATGTGTGTAATCTCCTGCCCTAAAATAGGCCACACTTTCTTTCAATTTCTTATCCCTATTCTAAATTTTATGTGGTACAATACTGTTCAGATTTTACAAATTATGTCAGAAATTATTCTGTTCATTTATCTATGAAATTTTTATCGCAGTCTAATTTATGTCAGTTACCATTCTAGATGTTGCAGGTGCAAAGCAAGTTTCTTACTCTTGTGGAACCCACATTCTTGAGAAGACAAAAACCTTCAGTAAGATGACTTGAATAATGATAAGTGTGATAGAAAATAAAACGAGACAATGAAATAGCGCGATAGTGAGCCTCTAGAACGTGACAATCATGTAATTGCTAGGGTTTGAGGAATTTTTATCTATTTTCAGTTTTTTACTTATTTGCATTAATGATTTGCTTTTTCTTCCAAGATTTTCATCTTATTAGTTCCAAACATGTAGAAGTTTCTGAAGCCCAGATGTTCATTTAAAATTCCCCCTTGATGTGTTCACCACTTTGTCTTCCTCTCCATTAATATAGTAGCAAATTCTAGTCCAAATCCTTGCAATTGTGACCATGCAATTAGAGTTACAGATGAGTCTCTTTCATGAAAGGGCATAGCCACTTCTTCAGAGCCATGGGAAGAGTCAACTCCCGAGGGTTACTTCTTTCACAGAATAATCACTTCTGTCTTTCAAGCTCCAGCTCTCCTCTCCTTAGCTATTCTAGGTCCTTGAACATTTGGTTCAAGCACAAGTAGGCCAATGCACACAGTAAATGCAAAGAATTGGACATTAAACCCAATATATCATTCTCCAATATTACCCTCTGGGCTGGAAATAAAATTTCGCATTCCCTCGTCCCATTTCTTTTCTTTTCTTTTCTTTTTTTTTTTTTTTTCCATTTCACTCTTCTTAGATTAAATTTCTAGCTTGGAAGCCTGTGGGAATTAGGTTTATTCTTAGGTATTCCTGGGTCCTATAGACTTAGACATTTTCCAAACAATAAATTCATTTGGAAGGGTATGGCATTTAAACATTTCTACCAATTATTTATGGCTATCAGTTATTAAAGGTATATTTATACTTTGGAATTTTGTTTGTTCCATGGTCTCTTAAGGAAAAAAAAAGTCTATATTATTATCTGAAAAAAATGTTACCAAGACCAAATTATAAAGGATTTTTCTTTTTATCAGAGTTCTAATGACAAAAGAACTTGGCATAAAGATATTCTACATAATAATAGAAGGATGGTGAATTTTGTCTTGTTTTCTAAAAAAATCCTTACCTTCCAGCAAAGTCACAGGTAGAAGTTTACGTGCACACAAAAACAAGGTAACTGTGACAAATGACTGATTCAGAGGGGCTCCATAAGCCAGAAACCATGTAGGATTTCTTTAGTAGCGTTTTAGAATATTCTTACTTACAAAGTATCAAATGCTTGTCATCAATATTCCATCTTGTTCACTTTTTTCTTTATTGTTTGAGGAGATATGCAAAAGGGAAAGTTAAAATAAAAAAACTATATAGTTCAGGAACTATGTAACAACTAGGATTTTGATAACTGCAAACTTTTGCTGGGTAAAGTTTATATTTTTGGAGGGTGGGATTACGATAAAATTCTATAATTTCTTTTTTTTTTTTGACACCTGAAGTAAGAACATATTCTATAATAAAAAGACAAGATACAAAATCATACTTTAGAATGGACTTATTCAAGTATAGTCATTTCCACTAATATAGCTTGCCTGAAATTTTCCATGTAAAATGATCTGTCTGGAGCTCAAGCAAGCATTTTGAATCTATAATACATGCAATTTTAACACTTCCTTGTTCTTCCACATCTGATCGTATTATGACTCAAAGAAATCAAGTCTAGTAAAAAAAAATCTCTATCTATAACACAATATCTCGAAAAGCCTCTGCACAATTCAAAGAAGGGATCAGGCACCTGTGTGTTTCATTCTCCCAAGAAGTTAAATCAGAAAATTCAGACTCCAGCATGAGCAAATGGCTTAGCTCAAATCAATTCTAGCCTATGAAAAACTAACTACGCCTGGTTCAAAATTCTCAGAAACTGGGAATCAGCTTTTCTCTAGATCATTCCTTTTCCAATCAGGTAAGAAGAAATGAACATAGACAGAAGATAAGCTACAAAAGTCTTATTTTTTTTGTCATCTTTCACAGGTGACTTGACAATGATAATAATGATGTCTTTACCTATGTCTATAGTTTCTGTAATATATTGTCTATTAGAAATTAGGAGTCCAAACATTGTATCCTCTTTCTTCCAAGTTATAATGGTTATGTGTACAACCTTAAATATTACAATATAATAACGATTTCAATATTTGAGAAGTCTCGTACCCAAATTCTCAGTCTCCTTGGAGGCAGGAAGTATTGGTGGTTATTCTGTCATAATAACTACTTTATAAATTGCAAGAAAAAGAGAACTTTTAACATGCTCACTTTAAATTCTTAAAGTAAGATAAATGAATGCAGTATGTTTAATTACGATTTCAAGTGCTATTTCTTTAAAGAGTCTGATCTGTTTCAATCTTCCACTAATTTTCTCATTCATGCCCAATATGACTGTATAAGGTGAGGGGCTGTCAGTTGACTTGCTAGTACCAAAAGTGTCCACACACATCTTTTGAACTCTCTATTCCATCTTTCATTTCCCAGTAGAGAGAACTACTCATTAATAGCACTAAAACATTAATTTGTTGGGCCAGCCAGTGGTGTGGTGGTTAAGGCAGCTGGATCCCACATGACTGACTGTGCAGTTCGTGTCCTAGACTCAGTGACTTAAAAACACATGCCAGATGTGTGTTCAGTCATGCCCAAAATGCCAGGAAGGAAAACCGAAGAGAAGGGGTTGTGGCATCCACATTACATCCCTCCCCTTCAAGGTCTCTCTGCAGAGTACATGCACACCTGGTAAAAATTAAAAAACAAAACAAAACTGTATATGTGTTTCTCTTGTAACATATGGTATGAAGCACAAAGAAACTTCAAAAAATAATCCTAACATTTAAATTTTTCTAAGGTTCTTCAAACATTTCAATAACATTATCATATTCTGCCAAATAGGTGATGAAATTCTGTTTAAAGTGACTAAGCTTTTTCAACACTTTATCTTTTGCTGAACTATTCTGAATAACGATTTCATTCTCCCTGTCTATGTAAATTCACCAATGATAAAATGTCTCTATGGGTAATAGATCTAAACAGTCACACTTAATTGTGCATGCTTAGAATTAGCAAATTCAGATTAAAGGGAAAGTGTGTATATGTGTGAGTGTGTGTATGTGTGTGTGTGTGTGTGTGTGTGTGTGTGTATATGCGTGAGAGGGGAGAAGACAGAGAGAGAGAGAGAGAGAGAGAGAGGTGTTTCATAATTCAAGACAAGTAGAATGAACTCTTATTTTTCGAAATGTTATGAAGTAAAATCATTGGTAACAATTTGTAGAAAGCATATCTGTTCCTATAAAAATAGTGGCCTAAGAGGGATAGACCCACACATGTCAGCCCTCAATCTCTAGGACCATGCATCTCTCAGGCTACTTATACACATCATAAATTAGATTTCTCTTAGTTCTTAATTTACAGAACATGCTTCTGAATAATTGAGTTTTTTGAAAAGTACACATGTGTTCTTTTATTTTCCTCCTAATGCATAGGAGAAACTTGATACTGAAGGATGGTAAAGATTACAGATTTCATTCTTATTTTAATATAATATGGAGTTATACAATAGATGTGACATTACTTAGTACAATGTCTGATTCACTAAGCTCTAGTTGTTTAGAGAATGAATTTTATGAAATTGCAAAGTATCATTTCTTTGTATGTGTATGCCTGAGTGTGGTTATGTGTGTATATGTGTAAATAGTGAGGCAATTAGAAATTTCAACATCAATATTGTCTCCAGTTTGAAAAATCTTTCAAGGTATTATCTCAGAGTCCTACTTCTCTACTTTCCACCATACACCTACATTGATTTAGTCATTTCCAGCAGAGGAAACTACTCACTGATATAATCAAAACAAAATGTTGGGCCAGCTACAGTGTGGTGATTAAGGCAGCTGGATTCCACATGGCTGTCTGTGCAGTTAGAATCCCAGACCTGGTAGTTTGAAAAGATTAAGATGATTTAGGATTAAGATTGACATGGATTGAGAAGACTATACAAATTTGCAGTTAGATTCTCCAGTGTTGATTTACCTAGTGTGTGCACAGAATAAATAATACCTGGGTCATGTCCTCTACACACAGCTGCTGCCTTATCTTCCACAAGCATGTTGCATATGTTACAGTCTTACGTCAGAGCACAGACACTATACCAGGTACTGTTCTAGGTGCTTTAGATATGTCAAATCACTTAGTCCTCTAAGTAGATCTGGTGAGGTAAGAATACTGATTTTAATTTTGCAGCTATGGAAATGAGGCCTTCGAAATGATCAGTGATTTGCCCAAGGCCTAATAGCAGCTCAAGGTCCAACCCCAGCACCTACACACTTAACAAATATCTTAACCAGAATCCTTTCTCTCACCTCATTTCAAAAAACTTCACAATCAAGACCCTGAAAACTTCTGCTTTTTTGCTACTCATAAAAAAAAAAAAAAAAAGATAGTTAACTTTTATCCACCTGAGCATGGATGACCACAAATATTAACTGCCTCTATTTCTTTTACAATGCTAAGTGGTTAATTTAGAAAACATCCTCAAAGGGTCTAGCTGGTGGCTTGGTGGATAAGGCATCTGGATTGCACATGGTCACCTATAACATTCTAGCCGCTGACCTGGTGGCTTGAGAAATATGCCAAAAATGTGTGCTTATGTGCCCAAAATCCAGACAGGAAAAAGAAATAGAGGAGAAGGGATTGCAACATGGCCATTCCCCATGGGGGTGGGGGTGCTTCCTCCCCCACCCCACTTCCTCTGGTGAGTACATGCACCCTCTGGCAAAAAAATATAAATAATCCTTTATGGTAATACTACAGATCAAGCGTAGTCTTGCTTCAAAAAATACTGCAAATTCTAGTATAGGCAAAGGCGTTTTAAATAGAAAAGCCTCATTCCAATAGCATCATTAGACTGGAGAGGGCTGTGGAGAATGTCTATCTTAATAATATTAATTTATAGATGATGATCCTGAGCTCCTGGATGTTAAACAAATTGCTGGAGGCCATGCAGTTAGTTTCTATTGGCAGAGATGGGACTAGAACCTAGCACTGTGGATGCTGAGAGTCCTACCACATAATGCTGCTTTTTATAGCACTACCACAAATCCTTTTATAGTTTTGATCCTAAAGATAGAATTTGATCATCTACTTTGCAGTATTGTGAAAGGGAAACAAACAGGCCATAACATATGCTTAGGCTCCCCAGACAAAATCTTTGGAATCACATGCTGTGCACAGTTCAGTAGGAGGTATCGCAGATACAGGTGCATGGTTTTAGCAGTTTAGACCTTCAGACTTGAAGGGAGGGTCAAACTTAAGAGTAAGTAAAACCTGGCCACAAAATTTAAAAAGCCTCCATTGCAAGCACAGGTGGAAGGCCATGAGGAAAAGAAGCAAATTAGAGACAGAGTTGAAACAAGGACACAGTGAGAAATCAGCCATCTGTCCACCAGCAAAGATGCACATAAAGTAACTGCGGGACACCATTGCTTTCCAAATGAACCTGTTCAAATAGCGGATTCCCAAAATCAGGGCTTCACTCATAAACAATGTATGTTAGGGGCATTTGTCAAATAAGGCCTTAAGAATGATAATGTTTTAGACTCGAATACCACACAATGATAAAGAGCTTAGATTTTGTATCTACTATTCCTTAGGATAAAAACGGGACTTTAAGAAATCAATGAATTTTTAATCTCTTCCAAATGTACATTTACTGAGCACTTCCAAATGTAACAGCTATTGTTCCCATGGAGAGAGAATCTATAATTCACTTCACTTCAGTCAGGAAAGAGAATGGAGGCATATTGAAAAAGAAAAACTTGAACCCCGTTTCTTTCCATGCAGTGTCTGCACTTACACACTTTGTGGAAGAATGCTGGTTCAGAGACACGCATCTCCCTTTCTTCTCCTAGACTCTATGCATACAATGAGGTATGATCATGATTCTTAAAGTGTCACAACAGAATCATAGTTTGCACAACTTTATCCAAAGAACCCAAAGTACTTTACTAATGTTAGCTCATTAATCACACCCGACTGTGACAGAGGATGAACAGATCTGCCGAAGTAGGGCAAGAAGATCTTAGTCAGCAAAGTCGCACTGAGACTCTGAAAGCCAAATGCGTGGCTAGAGAGCAAATAATAACAGAAAAAGAAGTAACCCAGAAGGAATCTTGCTATTCTATTCGGCATTGTCTGAGTCAATCTGGGCTACTATAACAAACTACCATAAGCTGGATGGCTTAGAACCAGCAGAAATTTATTTATCACAGGAGGTTGGAAGTCTGAGATCAGGGTACAACATAATGAATTCTGGTAAGGGATCTTTTCTGGGTTTGCATGCTGCCAACTTCTTTGTATCCTCAAGAACTTCTTTGATCTTTGTCATGAGGGGTTCACCCTCATGACCTACTACCTCCCAAAGCCCCATTTCTAAATACTATCATACTGAGATCAAGATTTGAATATATACATTTTGAGGGGAGTCAAACATTTAATCCGTATCAAGAACTAATAAAGGTGTGACCAAAATACTAAGTCTAATTAGTTGATTCACATTTATAATTTCTCTTCAGACTTTTTAGGGAAAAAAAAAAGAGAAGTAGACACTTTCATGTTTGAAAAATAGAAATATATATTAGCAAAAACTTATTAGAAAAAGCTTTAACTTGAATTTTCTATCAGCAATCTTTAACATTTTTATTCCTACTAGGCCAGTGTTTCAATAGTCCTATCATAGATGTTGGTATCACCAGCAACTTAAACCAACTTCCAAAACCTCCATTCAGGTTAGCATTTTTATGTTCATTTAACTTTAATGTTTTACCTTGAACAATTTTCTTACTTCATGGGGACCTTTAGTTTATTAGGTTCTTTTCTTATTAACTGTTCACCACCTTCCTACATGAACTAAATTGGAGTTCTTTTTTTTTTTTTCTTGGAGAGGTTTTTGCTAGGGTGCATTGTGCTCACCAGAGAGAGACAGAGAGACAGAAAGCAAGACATCACCCCCAAGGCGGTGGCCACGCCACAATCCCTTCTCATCCATTCTCCTCTTGGGACCCTGGGCACACACACACATGCACCCGGCGTAAGTTTAAGCCACCAAGTCCAGGACTTGAACCGCAGTTGACTACATGGGAGTCTAGTGACGTAGCCATTATGCCATCTGCTGGTCCCTAAATTGGAGTTCATGGAGTTCAAGATGACTACCTTATAAATACAAATGAATTGCAAAATGTTATGAAAAATTAGAATTGAAGTACAAATTGACTTTGGTATAAAAATGTGAAATCCATGCATAACTTTTTCATAATATACATCTTCCACAAACTCTTTGTAGATCCCTTGTATATCATGTTCTACCCATGTCCACCTGCCCTGTCTTCTAGATATCAACTTGAGCTCATCTTCTACACTCGTGATCACTCTCTGTGCTCTCACAATACTAGTATCCCTTGTTCCTGGAATCTACCACTTCTCTCATTTCAGGAATTTTGCCTATGCTACCCCTATGTGCATAATGCTTGTTTCTCTGATCTTCATATGATGAGCTCCCTTTTCACTAATTTTCTGCCCAACTGTTCTTTTATTAACCTGATTTATTACTTACTTTTCATAGCATCCACTTTTTTATTTGAAGTTATTGTACACATTCATTTTTTATTATATGCTCTCCCAATAATATATAATATCCACAAACATTAGGGTTTTATCTTATTTAGTGTAGAATGACCAACACTGAGAATACTGCCTGAAAAATAAGTTTTCAGTATCTATTTGCTGAAGAAGAAAAAAAGAAAAAAGGAAGAAAGGTGATATACTTGTCTCATTTTTTAAGTAAGTAAGCTATTCAGCATTTTGGTACTTAATTTAAAATAAATTTTTGAAAGCTTGGAAAATTTTCAAGATCAAGATAGAGAAGGGGCAAACACTGCTTATACCATTATATATTATATTACATATATATGAAATGAAAATACCATTTTATATATATACACACACACATATACATACATATGTTATATATATAAATATATATAGTCAACCTGCTTTATTTTTAAAAGAATCTAGAAGTATCTTGTTCAATACAGTAAGCACTAACCAACCGTGCCTACAGTATTCAATTTAAATTAACTACAATAGAATAAAACTTAATAGTCCCAGTAACCACATTTTGTTTATTTATTCATTCTTTCATTCACTCATTTATTTTAGAGATATTTTTGCCACAGGGCATGTGCTCTTGTCAGAGAGGTAGAGAGAGAAAGAAAGCAAGAAATCACACCCCCCTCTCCCCCCGACCCTTCTCCTCCATTCTCCTCTCCAGATTTTGGGTATGCTCACACATGTGCCTCGTGTGAATTTGGAGCCACCAGGTCTGGGACTCGAACCACAATTGGCCATGTGGGAGTCTAGTGCCTTAACCACTACGCTGCCTGCTGGCCCAGTAACCACATTTTAAATGTTCGACATCTGCACACGGCTAGTGGCCACCTTACTGAAAAGTGCAGAAAAGAGAACATTCCCACCACTATGGAAAGTTCTACTAGACAATATTGCTCTAGAGTCTACCATTTCAGATCCTAAAACTGCTATCGGATCCCTAATAGAGTAAAATTAATTTGAAATCAGAGAGAAAATAATTTAAGAAGTATTAACTCTGAATTTCTCAAGTAATGCCTCATGTTCAGAGTTTAGTTTGCAATTTATCATTGTCATCTATATTGTTTTCTTTTCTTAAGATATACAATACAATGAGTTTGACACACGATAATATTGGCATGAATCAGATATTTGATTGCTTTTTTAATTTTAAGAGAAAAAAGAAGAGATAACAATGAAGAGTAGAGGCATAGGAAAGCATATTGATCCATCCATCCAATTGTTTACATATAATTGTACAAATTTTTACTGAGTATCAGTGATAATTCAAGCACTATGCTTTGGTGCTGAAAGTTTAAACCTGGAAAATTGGTGGTGTCTGATCTCAGAAAATTCATAATGTAATATGTAAGACTGACATATAAAATATTACTTAAAACAATTCAATAATAGGTTAAGTACTATAAAGACAGAGAAAATAATTTGTCTGTGAAATATGAAAAAGATAGTATTTCATTGATGTCTTTAAAAAGATGACAAATAATCTGTCAATCGGAAAGGAGTGGAGGAGGATTTGTTTTTTAAACCAAAGAGATCAACCTCTGCAAAGGCAACCTTTGCTCTTTAAAACACGAAATAGTAGTCTTGTGGGTGGCTTAAGGGTTCCTGAAAGGAAAGGTGTGAATTGAGGTTAGAGAAATAGGTTGAGCCAGACTGTAGAGAGTTTTGGAGACTTTGCAAAAGATTTGGGCAATATTTATTCATTCATTCATTCATTCATTCATTCATTTATTTATTTATTTATTTATTTATTTATTTATTTATTTATTTATTTATTTATTTAGCTGGAGGACAAAGTACATGTATTTATTTATTTATTTATTTATTTATTTAGCTGGAGGACAAAGTACATGACTCAGAAGTACCTCTGGGAAGAAGAATGGCTGTAGAATGAATGATAGTACAATGAACATTGAACTGTATCCTTCCTTTCTGGGAATCTTAGGATAAAGACACGAAATGGGGAGACCAGCAGATAGCATAATAGTTACGGCACTAGACTCCCACATGGTTGACTGTGGTTTGAGTCCCAGACTCAGAGGCTTGCAGCTTAGACTGGGCATGTGTGTGTGCATGTCCAAGATCCTGAGAGGAGAATGGAGGAGAAAGGATTGCAGCATGGCCATTTCTCCTGGGGATAATTTGTCACTTTCTGTCTCTGTATCTCTCCACGGAGCACATACCCTACAGCAAAAATCTCTAAAAGAAAAAAAATGAAATGGGATACCAGGGCTTCAATATAAAGGTTCATTGGTTACTCTAAAATCATCAGTATGGGTTTACTTTAAAGAGAAACTTTAAAATACTATCATTCTAGGAGACTGGTTTCTCTTACACTATCCTTTTCTGATTGGTGATGCATAGCCTATTAAACTTTCCCTCCAGTACTATTTAATTGAAACCTCCACTTCATTCCTGAGCTATCCATTCAAAAATGGTAGAAAACATTTTCCATTTGTTCATTATTTCCAGAAATTCCTTTAATAGCATACTCAGCTTATCATTACAAAAGTTAGCATTTAAATAACACAATAAAATGTGAACACCAGAGATGTAGCAATTTTTGAGTATTTTTAAAATATTCAAAACAATTTTCTATTCTAAAATGAATTATATCCTGAGAGATTTGTTTTAGCTTTCAATAAGACATCACAGTTTTCTCTAAAATCCTGTTCTCTCAGCTTTTGATAGATCTTGAAATTTACGGATCAGGTAGAAACACTTTTTTAAAACATTTATTATAAAGTGTGTGTGCTCACTGGAGAGAGAGAGAAGTAGAGAGAGTGAGGGAAAGGGAGAAAGCACTCTCTAGAGGATGGCCACACCACAATCCCTTCTTCTCCATTCTCCTCTTTGGATTTTGGGCATGCACTTACACCTGTTTTTCTTTAGGTAATGTGCATATTTAAGATTGTTCTGCCTAAAATACACTTGGCCTCATAATGATCATCTGGCTTTTTTTTTTTTTTTCTTTTTTGAGAGTTTTTTTTCAATAGGACACATGCACTCGCCAGAAAGACAGACAGAAAGTGAGAAATCACTCCCTAGTGGGGAGGATGGCTACACCGCAATGTGGCTACACCGCAATCCCTTCTCCTCCTTTCTCCTCTTGAGGTCTTGGGCACACATGCACATGCACCCGGCATGAGTTTAAGCCACCAGGTCTGGGACTCAAACCGCAGTCGACCACGTGGGAGTCCAGGGACATAGCCATTACACCAACTGCTGGTCCCTCATCTGGCATCTTTAAATTTAGAGCCAGATTTGAAAAACCACAGGCAATCCCTTCATGATGGTTGTCCACTAGCTTTTTGCTTTTTTTTTTTTAAATTTTTTTTTTTATAAAGGTATGCAGTCAGGAACTGAAACCAGGCTACTGGCTGAGGTCTGGCTGCTTTAACCACTGTGCAACATGTCTTGCCCAGAACACAGGTTTTAAAAATACATGAAGAGGAATTAACACATCAAAATTAAAAAATATACTTGCCTTATGCCTTATGGAGATTTTAATAAGTTGCAGACATAATCTTGATCTCTAATAACAATTTCCAAAGGTGCTTCCTTATGAGCAAGCAAAGGTATACAAGACAACCAGACTGATAATGGACTTTTTAATTCTATCTCTTTTTTTTTTTTAATTGCCAGAGGATTCATTCAGGTGCTTGCCAGAGTAAAACAAACAGAACAGAAAGAGAGAGAAAGCACCCTCTAATGGGGGTATGGTTGGCCTCAATTTCTTTTCCCCCATTTCTCCATTCTGTTGGGATTTTGGACATGTACACAAACATGCTTAGCATGCTTTTCAAACTGCCAGAATCAGAATTTGAACTGTGGCCAACCATGAGATCTGGCTCCCTAACCACCTGGCTTTGGGACTGGCATTCTAGCATAGACTTTATGTTTCTCCTTTCCTTTCCCTTGTTCCTCCATTTCTGCTGTGTAATTAAAGACAGCAAAAAACATTGTGGCTTCAAAATAAAATGTCTTCTTAATGTTCATCATGATTTTCATGAGTATGTCCAAGATTTGAATTTAACCATTCAATATACATTTATAAGTGATATGGAATCCTAGAACTGTGAGATGAGCATACAGATGGAGATTAACATTTCTCTCCCCCAAGGACAGCAAAGCTTCACCCTTTGGTTGAATATTATTTGATATTTGAAAGTGAGCCAAGACTGTCTAAAAAATACAGGTTTGTCTTATCACCACTCAAACAATTATTTTATTTAGTCTAGTCTAAGAGGCTAAAAAAAGAGAAAGCAAATGAAAAAGAATTTAAGAAGATTCATCTTTGCGATGGTTCCTCTTCCTCATGAATGTAATGGGAACGTTGAGCTTATCAAACCTGGGTCCACAGATTTCTTGGTCCTCTAGAAATGCACAGTGTACGAGAGGTGGCATAAACTACAAACTGCAGAGTGGCAGATGCTTCAGTTCTCTTATAGCTAATGGACAGTCACCATGAAGGGATTGCCTGTGGTTTTTCAAATCTGTGTCTCTAAATTTAAAAATACCAGATGATCATTAGCAGGCCAAGTGTATTATGGGCAGAAAAATCTTAAATATGCACATTACCTAAAGAAAGAACCTAGCAATCCCCTTAGGGCTAGTAAAAGGTTGGACATTTATTAAGCGGCATTTATAAATCATGGAGACTATTTCCTTTATGATAAGCTTTGTTGTTTTTACATAGTAATGTTTGGATCTCAACCTTGCCCACTTGTATCAGAAAATCTAGGGTAGGATTTTGCTCCACACATCAATTTTTTAATACTTTCTAGAGGATTGCAGTGTCTTCTCAGTCATATGAACAATTGAATTAGATCCACTGGATGATTACTCATAAAAATATAGAAAGTCTTAGTACTTTAGTAACCACAGAAGACAGAGATTCAGACACAAGCGGCTTTACTTGTGAAACCTAAAACACTTTCAAGAAACAGACAAATATGAAATCAATTAAACTTTGTATAGCAGAGAAAACTTATTTTTTCTTATGTTTTATTATTCTTCCTAAGAAGTGAGCTAAATCTAATGTCCAAATTCACCTAGGCAATCACAGAAATAACTACATTTACAACAAAATTATAGACCAATCTCATGACCAGAGATGGTACAATGTGTTAAAGAAATAATATATCATGAAAAATAATTTTTATTCCAGAAATGATCTTATAGTTCAACACAAGGACATTCACAAATGTGACTGACTTTTACCTACATAAATTCATGACAGGGGGCACATCTTTTTATAAAACATTGATAATGTTATCAAATTTAACTGAAAAATAATTGAAAATTTTAAAATTTGTAAAACATAAGACAACTTCATTAATTCATTCTTTTGTTTTACCATAGGGTGTTTGCACTCCTCAGAGAGAGACAGTGAGAGGGAAAGTGAGAAATCACCTCAGGGAGCACTTTTCCTCCATTCTCTGCCTGGAATTTTGAGCATGTACATTCATGTGCTTGGCATGAGTTTTAAGCCACCACTACACCACCTGTAGACCCCCTTGTTATTTTTAAATAGGGGGTCATGCGCTCGCTGGAGAGAGACAGAGAGAGGGAAAATGAGAAATTATCCCTTGGAGGGGAATGGCTATGCCACAATCCCTTCTCCTCCATTGTCCTCTTGGGATTTTGGGCATGCACACACATGTGCTCATTATAATTTTTCAAGCCATTGGATCTGGGACTCAAACTGCAGTTTGCCAGGTGAGATTCCAGTGTCTTAATCACCACATCACCTGCTGGACCCTACTAATTCATTCTTCTTGTATAATAGTACTTTATTAAAACTCCTTTCTAAACATTTCTTCTATATATTAATCATTACCCTCAGAAATTGCCTCAGAGACAGTTTAACCCCAACCAATTTACCTCCACCTACACTTGGTCTATATCATGCTTTTATTCCCTATCCCATCTAATTTCAATTACTTTCTCCATTTTTCTTCATTGAAACTTTAGTTCTCTGTAATGCAGCCTGTGTTAGATATTTAGGTCTTCCCATTCTTTTTCCTTAGCAAAATATCTACAAAATGCTAAGGGGCTGATGAGGCAACACAGTATTATTTTGACAAGGAAAAAGAGAGGAGAAATGCAAAGCTAGAAACTTCAAAATTATCTTCAATAGGTGAGCAGAGGGTCAAAGAAGTTAATTATCATGAGTTATGTTTTACTTGGCTGTAGTAGATTAATGGTTAATAGCCTTATGGTTATTTGATAAATTTCAAAATAGCACTTAGTAAAATTCAGAACCTCTCATAATAATATATCTTAATTACAACTGAAATAAACTTCTTAAACACAGCATCTTATTAAAGAAGCACTTTAAAGTTTTGTAGAAAGGATCAAATCCTCTATTAAAATGGTCTCTTCAAGGAATAATAAATTCTTTAGAATCTCTTTTGGGGAAAATATACATTCTATAGATTTTTACCTCACACTACAAATATAATTTGAATAAATAAATGTTATAACAAAAATCTAATAAATTCTGTATAATAATAAAATATAGTGAATTATAATAAAGTAGTAATAATAAAGTATAATAAAGCTAAACAAAGTAAAAAAATATGGAAAGCATTTTCATAATTTTGTGCTGTGCAAAACCCACTTAAAAATACAAAATCTCTAATATCTACTGATTTTATTTTAGAGAGATTTTTGTCATAGGGTGCATGAACTAGCCGGAAAGAGACAGAGAGACAGAGAAGGCCAGAAAGTGAGAAATCACTCCCTGGGGGGATAGCCATGGCACAATTACTTTCCTCCATTTTCTTTTTAGGATCTTGGGCATACGTGCACATGTGCCCAATGTGACGTTATTTTTAAGGCACCAGGTCTGGAACTCAAACCTCAGTTGACTACTTGGGAATCTACCGACATAAGCATTATGCCATCCCTGGTCCGCTAAAATCTCTAATATCTTAAGGAAGGGATAGACAGATTCAAATGAAAAAATAATGAGAATCAAATAATAAAAGATGCCACAAAGAAACAAAAATGTAAACTAAATAATAAAAGAATACCATTTTACTTATTAACAGGACAAGCTAAAAGTGAATTGGCAAAGTAAACAATTAGTCTTCTTAAAATAGTAATTTGGTGCTATTTTCATTAAAGTATGCATAATATTTGACATAGCAATTAATTCCTAGACACTTTCTGTATATGTGCATAAATGTATACAAAAGGGACTTCAAAAATTTCATGAAAAATGAAATTAAACAAATTTATTTTGTTGCAAAATATTTAAATTTATATTAGTTTTTTTTCATAATATGCAACAGAGTTTTCAAAAATCCTTTCATATCTTATATTTAGTTGAAAACAATCTGAATTATCAGGATTTTTAGCAAGATAAATTGCTATCCAACTAGAGGAGACATTTCTCGGCCTTTCTTACACATAGAGATCATCTGGTAACTAAATTCTAACGAATAACATGTGAGTAGCAGTGACATTGAAAATTTTGAGGCGCATACTAAAGAGAAGCTACTACTTTTCATTTTTCTATTCTCTCTGTCCTACCCCGGGGCCAGATGAAAACATGGGGAAAAAAGAATCAGTTCATTTTCATGTAGTTGGGAAAAAATATCAAAACAAAAACAAAATACTCTAGCAAATGGAAGACAAAAAATAAAGAATCGACTCTAGGTTCCCAAAATCCATCATGGAGAGACCCTTCCAACTGTCCTTGGATTTTTATGTGGGAGAAAAAATACACTTTTCATCTGGTTTAAGCCAATGTTATTTGATTCCAGTTAAAAAGTTGAAACAATATCCCAACTAATGCAGTAACACACACACACACACACACACACACACACACATTGGTTCTATTACCCGGAAAAGTTGAAAACAGATCATTCAAAGCATTTAATCAGAGTTCAAATACAAGTTCATGTTCAAAACCCACAAACCTACGTTCTGACATCTCCACATTTCTGATGAAGACACGTATCTCAAAAAACTTGAAATTTATCTTAGTTGAAATTTTATCTTTTTACTAACCTCCAAAGTAAGAGCCATCTGTCAGCTTCATTTCTTTACTGGATTTTGTGATGACACCAGCAACACCATGTTGAATAAAATACATTTTTTTACCCACGGCTCCTTCTCGTATGATGTAATCTCCAGGTTGAAACACCTCAAATCTCAACTTGCTCAGCATGGCAGTCACAAAATTAGGATCCGCATTAGCAAAAAGAGGCATGGTAGCCACTAGTTTCCGACAGTTGAAGTTGACTATCTCCTAAAGATGACAAGAATAATGAAATATTAAAAGAGTTATCATTCATATTTGGAAGATGTCGACATTTAAATAAATATATGTTTGGGTGTGTGTAGCTTAAATTTAGGGCCAAAGATACATAAAGTCTTGTAATCTACAACACTTATAAAAGTCAGAGATCGTGTTTTATTTTTGTGTTCAAGGCTTGTATTCCCAGCATCTAGTGAAGTATAACATATGAAATAGTCATTAAATGCTAATTAAATATATAAAAGTTTCAACTCATAACTTTCCATTTCTTTATTATTCTGTATGTGAAATTAGGACTTTGAAAATGTGGACGTTTTAGTCTTCCTTTTATCTTTTATTTATGAAGAGAGAAAGTCACTTCACTTCCAATTAGCTATAACATTACTGCTTTTGTGCTTCATTGTGTTGAACAATCTAGCTTCTACCTACTGATGGGAATTCTGGAACAAGGACCCAGCTGCCAGACAAAAGCATTTTGATGTTTTTTGTTAATGTCATTCACATTACAACAAGGAAACTGAAGAGTGCACAGAAAGGTTACCAAAAGAGGACTCCAATCTAAAATTATAAATTCATTCTACGTCTGTGCTAAATCAGAAAATCACTCTTTCCAAAGCTTCTTAGGCTTTCATTGGAAATCTTAGACTGAAGAGATGCGTATTTCCATTTCCTAATTTGTTTTATTTATAATGTTAGGCCAATTCTAAATCAGAAGATGTGCATATTTGGTTTCATTCTTTTGACTCTGGAATAGATGAGACATATAGTTAGTCTCTCTGGACCAAAATAGGGATATGGGATTAATCATTGTTAATCTTGCAAGTCAGATATGTGACAGAATAGACACTGAAAATCTAAATTTTACCATAATGCCATTTCTCAGGAATTTCTTCACTAATGAACTCAAAAAAAAAAAAAAAATGGGTTGGGCCTGATTATACTGATGAGGCATGGAAACAAAAGTCACCTGCCAAGACAAGTGACTGCTAGGCAAAAAGGGGAGAGAGGAGTTTTTTAGAGTGGGAGTGGTGGTGGATCTTGGAAAGAAAACACAGACAGGCAAACCAGTAGAGAAAAGTAAGGATTGAGTGGATCGGATTTCTTTGACAGAGAATGTTATGGTTTGAGGTTTTAATTTATTTTTTTGGGGGGGGGGGGAGTGGGGGAAGGGCGAATTGGAAGGTAAAGCTAGGCGTCTTCTATTAGCTATTATCAACTGTAGTTGTAGACTATTTTGTATTTTGTTAATTTAATTAAGTTTTACCTGTCTTTCTCTGGGTGAAATATAGATTTTAAAAATTTCTGTTGGCTGTGTGGCATTGGCTCAAGTGAGACAGTCTGTGTTTTGTTTGTTTTTAAAGGTCACTACCGTTCAGCTCAGATTCACTTGCTCTCTACAGTCACCTTTGCTAAGAAGTGGGAAGAGGGTAAACAGAAATAGAGGTATTAAGAAAGTCTCAGAAATAATTCTCCTACTTTAAGGAAGTATCTTATATATGTTCCTCAGTCCCAAGACTGGAAAAGGTTTCCCTAATCTTGCATCATAAAATTATGTAATATTATTCCAGAATAAATTTAAAAAATCCCAGGTGGTGCAATCATCTGGTTCCACCTTGGAAGGAAAGGTGAATTCACAATGTACTGTTTCATCCTAAACAGAGTGAAGAAGTGTCTCTACTAAGAGGGCTTCATCAAAGACAATAAGATACTTAAAAGTCAGCATAATAATCAGAAATGAACACAGCATCAAAGACAAGAGGAAGATACTACATGTGGTCCTTGGAGCCACGTTATCCAACCCTGATATTGCAGTTGACTCTATGGCTTGCAGTATCAAGGGCAATTTGTACACTTATCCATTTTATCTGGTACTGAAGAGCAGCTGTATGGGTTGTGTGGCTATAACACTGTTCTTCACATGGTAAGTGCTCAAAAAATATGCAAGCATATTGAGAAAAGCAGGAAAGAATGAAAGAAGGGAGAAGAAATGAAGGGAGAAAGAAAGGAGGAAATTTCAGCCATAGATGAAAAGAGGCCACAAACGCTTGATTTTATTCTTACTGGGAGCCGGTTACTTACAACTCTTAGAATACTCTCTCAAGCGAATGGCTTTGGAAACAAATCTTGTGTATATAAAAATGTGCTTTTGAAGCAGTGAAGCGGTAGCACCTCCATTCTGAACTCCTCTCTATATTGGAAACTAGCTTTCTCCTTTTGCCTAGAGTAAATAGAGTGATTAACACTCCTACTGTCATTGTTAAATAACCCCAAACTCCCTGCCTTAAGATGTTCCTTAGTGATATAATAATCAATGTCATCAATGCTGAACCCCTTGCCCTACCCATAAAGGTCATGGGCATTCCATTGTGTTTAAGCAAAGGTCTAGAGATGATTAACTGCTCCATCTGGCTTCTGTAACCACTTATGCATAGGAATCACCACTGCTTCCCTTGTCACCTCCCCCTCCTCAATGAGTACTGCTTCTGCCAAGTCAAAACAAATGTGGTTTTGCCTTTATAAGTCCCTTTCTTCTAACACTCAGGGCTGCAGGGTTTTTGAGAGACATGAGTCCTCCCGCAGTCCCCAGCCTATTAATCAATAGAACTCTAATCAATTTGGCTGTGCCTGGATGTCCTCTTATTTCTCACAGATTAGACTATAACACTTTTTTCCTACTCAAAAATATATCAATTTGAACAGGAAAAAAAAAAAAAACCAGAAGATTGTAGGTGAAAGGGAGTTAGAGGAAAACAGAGATATGTAATTATGAGACAAGACTAGGTGTTTGAGAACGAATGATTTCACATGTAAAATGACAAAGAATAATACTATTGTGGGAAATTGAAAATAATATTGCAGAGAAAATAAGGGCTTTTAAATAAAAAAAAGAGAATTATTTTATCTGTGTGCTTTGATTTAATATGTATACATTTTTCACTTCATTGTTCTCTTGCTTTTTATTTTAGAAACTACCAGAAGTATGTTTTACAAACTCTTGAAATGGTCTTTATTTCTATGAATAATTTTTTAATGATGCATTGCATGTTTAGGTATATAGCCATTAGAACTTCCTTGATTATAATACTGCAAAGTAATTTTATATCATTTTTACAGTTTGGAGAAGTTTACTCATTTTTTTCCTCTCTCTGCGATTTTATAATCTTCTTTGCATAAGGAAAATTCATGAGACTTATAGCTCCATTCATTCTTTTGTGAAAAAACTCAGACTCTTTCCAAAGCTTCTTAGGCTTTCATTGGAAATCTTAGACTGAAGAGATGCGTATTTCCATTTCCTAATTTGTTTTATTTATAATGTTAGGCCAATTCTAAATCAGAAGATGTGCATATTTGGTTTCATTCTTTTGACTCTGGAATAGATGAGACATATAGTTAGTCTCTCTGGACCAAAATAGGGATATGGGATTAATCATTGTTAATCTTGCAAGTCAGATATGTGACAGAATAGACACTGAAAATCTAAATTTTACCATAATGCCATTTCTCAGGAATTTCTTCACTAATGAACTCAAAAAAAAAAAAAAAATGGGTTGGGCCTGATTATACTGATGAGGCATGGAAACAAAAGTCACCTGCCAAGACAAGTGACTGCTAGGCAAAAAGGGGAGAGAGGAGTTTTTTAGAGTGGGAGTGGTGGTGGATCTTGGAAAGAAAACACAGACAGGCAAACCAGTAGAGAAAAGTAAGGATTGAGTGGATCGGATTTCTTTGACAGAGAATGTTATGGTTTGAGGTTTTAATTTATTTTTTTGGGGGGGGGTAGTGGGGGAAGGGCGAATTGGAAGGTAAAGCTAGGCGTCTTCTATTAGCTATTATCAACTGTAGTTGTAGACTATTTTGTATTTTGTTAATTTAATTAAGTTTTACCTGTCTTTCTCTGGGTGAAATATAGATTTTAAAAATTTCTGTTGGCTGTGTGGCATTGGCTCAAGTGAGACAGTCTGTGTTTTGTTTGTTTTTAAAGGTCACTACCGTTCAGCTCAGATTCACTTGCTCTCTACAGTCACCTTTGCTAAGAAGTGGGAAAAGGGTAAACAGAAATAGAGGTATTAAGAAAGTCTCAGAAATAATTCTCCTACTTTAAGGAAGTATCTTATATATGTTCCTCAGTCCCAAGACTGGAAAAGGTTTCCCTAATCTTGCATCATAAAATTATGTAATATTATTCCAGAATAAATTTAAAAAATCCCAGGTGGTGCAATCATCTGGTTCCACCTTGGAAGGAAAGGTGAATTCACAATGTACTGTTTCATCCTAAACAGAGTGAAGAAGTGTCTCTACTAAGAGGGCTTCATCAAAGACAATAAGATACTTAAAAGTCAGCATAATAATCAGAAATGAACACAGCATCAAAGACAAGAGGAAGATACTACATGTGGTCCTTGGAGCCACGTTATCCAACCCTGATATTGCAGTTGACTCTATGGCTTGCAGTATCAAGGGCAATTTGTACACTTATCCATTTTATCTGGTACTGAAGAGCAGCTGTATGGGTTGTGTGGCTATAACACTGTTCTTCACATGGTAAGTGCTCAAAAAATATGCAAGCATATTGAGAAAAGCAGGAAAGAATGAAAGAAGGGAGAAGAAATGAAGGGAGAAAGAAAGGAGGAAATTTCAGCCATAGATGAAAAGAGGCCACAAACGCTTGATTTTATTCTTACTGGGAGTCGGTTACTTACAACTTTTAGAATACTCTATCAAGCGCATCGCGCAGTGAAGCGGTAGCACCTCCATTCTGAACTCCTCTCTATATTGGAAACTAGCTTTCTCCTTTTGCCTAGAGTAAATAGAGTGATTAACACTCCTACTGTCATTGTTAAATAACCCCAAACTCCCTGCCTTAAGATGTTCCTTAGTGATATAATAATCAATGTCATCAATGCTGAACCCCTTGCCCTACCCATAAAGGTCATGGGCATTCCATTGTGTTTAAGCAAAGGTCTAGAGATGATTAACTGCTCCATCTGGCTTCTGTAACCACTTATGCATAGGAATCACCACTGCTTCCCTTGTCACCTCCCCCTCCTCAATGAGTACTGCTTCTGCCAAGTCAAAACAAATGTGGTTTTGCCTTTATAAGTCCCTTTCTTCTAACACTCAGGGCTGCAGGGTTTTTGAGAGACATGAGTCCTCCCGCAGTCCCCAGCCTATTAATCAATAGAACTCTAATCAATTTGGCTGTGCCTGGATGTCCTCTTATTTCTCACAGATTAGACTATAACACTTTTTTCCTACTCAAAAATATATCAATTTGAACAGGAAAAAAAAAAAAAACCAGAAGATTGTAGGTGAAAGGGAGTTAGAGGAAAACAGAGATATGTAATTATGAGACAAGACTAGGTGTTTGAGAACGAATGATTTCACATGTAAAATGACAAAGAATAATACTATTGTGGGAAATTGAAAATAATATTGCAGAGAAAATAAGGGCTTTTAAATAAAAAAAAGAGAATTATTTTATCTGTGTGCTTTGATTTAATATGTATACATTTTTCACTTCATTGTTCTCTTGCTTTTTATTTTAGAAACTACCAGAAGTATGTTTTACAAACTCTTGAAATGGTCTTTATTTCTATGAATAATTTTTTAATGATGCATTGCATGTTTAGGTATATAGCCATTAGAACTTCCTTGATTATAATACTGCAAAGTAATTTTATATCATTTTTACAGTTTGGAGAAGTTTACTCATTTTTTTCCTCTCTCTGCGATTTTATAATCTTCTTTGCATAAGGAAAATTCATGAGACTTATAGCTCCATTCATTCTTTTGTGAAAAAACTCAGATCAGTAATTGCAGAGGGAGAACAGACTGGATCCTTGGCATCTGGAGGGCATTTTTCCCTTGGAGCCCACCAACAGCTTTCTCAATCTCCTAGCTGGGAGCTAAACACTAGGAAGTCAAGTAAATAAGCTTAGATGCTTTGGGGAATGCTGAAAACTCTTTTTTACATTATTTCAAATTAGAAACAAATTTTATTATTAAGAAGATTTGAAGTTGGAATCCAATAGGTAAATTTGTTTGTATTATTGAGAAGGCATCTTAAAGATTATATGAGACAGAAATGTTAATACCAGATTTTTGAAGGATCTGACATTCTACCAAACTGAGCAGGTATTTAAGCCTTCTATATCATTCATGCACACACTCGTATAAAGTTCTTTCTTATCCTGTATTCTCTCTTTGGAATGATTTCCATTTGGAAAACAGTAACCCTGCTAAATCAGATTGTCTATATTAAAACAACAGAGCAACGCAACCACCAAACAGAGAATCCTGTGTTTTATCTTACTCGACACAAGGTCACTTTAAGTCAGATATAAGTCTTTGCTTTCAGCAGTCCTTCCCATTATTTTGCTACAGTATGATGGAATTATTTATGGTCATCATTTAGTCACAGAGTAGAAAATCTATTTTATTTTTTAAAGTATAACTTGGATTTAGCAAAGTGCACAGATTTTACATATACACAAATCTAAGCGATTTTTTTATAAATACATATGCATGATCCACATGTAGATAAGTCATTTCTCAGAAGACTCCTTTTGTTTTGTCTCAGGCAACTGCAGAGGTCTGGCTACTCTTTCTTTTTTTTAAAGAATTATTTAATTAATTAATTAGGTTTTTTTTTTTTTTTTTTTTTTTTTTTTTAATTTTACCAAAGAGGCAGAGAGAGAGATCGAGAATGAGAATGCAAGCCACCTGGTCTGGGACTCGAACCACGGTTGGCCATGTGGGAGTCCAGTGCCCTTAACCACCATGCCACCTGCCAGCCCCAATTTGACTAATCTTTTATTGTAGGCAATTTTTCTTGTTTTCTTAATTCATATAAATGAAATCAAATACTGTACACTCTTGTTTTGCCTATTTTGCTCTCCATTATGTCAGTGTGATTGATACATGTTGTATGGTGGCAATTCATTCTTTTTTTTTTTTTTAATTTCAGGCCATATTTCATTTTATGGTTATGGAACAATTTACTTATCTATTTACTGTTCTGTTTTAGGCTAATAAACCATTATGAACATTCTTGAAGCACTTCATGTGCTGATTTCTTTTGAGTATATATGTTATATTGCAATTTCTGAATAATAGAGAAAACATGTATTTAACTTTAGTAGATACTGCCAAAGTTTTCTTAAATGATTGAATTATTTATCTCTTATTCCAGCAACATGTGGCATTGATCTTTTTTAAAATTTTATTCAATATCATTATTTTATTTACTTATTTATTTAGTAGTTGATTAGAGAGCGATGGAGAGACAGAAGAGAGAAAGTAAGCTGCCAGGTCTGGGACTCAAACTGTAGTCAGCCATGTGGGAGTCCAGCCGCCTTAACCACCATGCCACCTGCTGCCCTGTGACATTGATCTTAATCTTCGGCAAAATCTGACTTTATCAATCTTTTAAGTGTTAGTCACCTATGGGTAGGTAGAAATACATTTGTTTGTTTTGCTCTTGTGGTTTTTATTTCTCATTGTGATTTTAATTTGCATTTCCCTATGAGTAATGTCATTATGCATATTTTCCTTAGGCTTATTGGTTAGATGAATATCCTGTTTTGTGGGCCAGCCAGTGGGGTGATCGTTAAGGTGACTAGATCAGATGTGGCACACTGAGTTATTCAAGTCCAGTACTCAGCAGCTTGGAAAACATTCTGGGCTCATGTGCATGCATGTCCAAAATACTGAAAGAAGAATGGAGAAGAAAGGACTGTGGCATGGCCATCCTCTTAGAGGATAATTTCTGTTTCCTTCCCCTTCCCCCTGTGCCTACACTCCCTGTTTCTCATAGGTGAGCAGATGGGTGTTACAGCAAAAAACAAAAGAAAATAAAGATCCTATCTCATGATGTATTCAGTGAAGTGATTCTCTTTTTTTCCTACTATAGGAAACACGAGCTCTTTGTTGGGGTCTGGGTTGCAAATATCTTCTCCCCATTTTTTGCTTGCCTTTTCACTCTCAGTTGTATCTCAGTAGTGAATGTTTTGTTGATAGTGTGTTTCCTAGTTTGTTTAACTTTATAGCAACCAGGGAATAAAAGGAGATGTAGTATTTCCACATTGATTCTAAAAAGATGCATATTAATCATTAATCTGTACATTGGAATCATACATTCTCTGAGACCCTAGGAAAGTTTCAGCAATATCTTTAGTTATTTAAAAAAGAATAGCAGTATTTCAAGGTTTCTTCTAGCACTATAATTCTATATTGATAACTTAAATATCACTGTGTCAAGTTTTATTTTGTAAAACATGTAAAATAATTTTGCTCCATTCTACAACATTATTATTTGGTATATATGGTATATTCCTTTTTTTTTTTTTGGAGAGGTTTTTGCGATAGGGTGCATGCGCTCGCCAGACAGACTGAGAGAGACAGAGAGACAGAAAGCGAGAAATCACCCCCCAGGGGGGATAGTCACGACGCAATCCCATCTCCTCCATTCTCCTCTTGGAATCTTGGGCACACACGCACACGTGCCTGGCGTGAGTTTTAAGCCACCAGGTCTGGGACGCAAACTGCCGTCGACTACATGGGAGTCCAGCCACATAGCCAATACGCTAGCTGCTGGTCCCAACAACGGTATATTTCTAAAAAAGTTTTAAGCATAGTAGCTATAAATATAATCACCATCATTACACAAATGAATCATAAAATAATCTTAACAAAACAGAGCTGCTGTTAGATTGGTAAATATCTATGTTCCCGCACACCCATATTTTTAAACTGTGTAGAGCACTCAAGAGCTTCCTTCTAAGAATTTCTATTGAACAGGCATTTAAAAGACATCCAGATCCAGAGAAGTTTATATATTATCTTCAAAAACAAATATATCATCAAACATATATCATCACCCAGGACATCTTATTATAGAATAGTACTGATGTTATCTCATTTTTTCTTTCTGCTTCAGTAACCTGGACTTGTTACAATCTAAAAAGCAATTTGATGTGCTTAGAGGTATCTTTAAGGCAGGGATCATTTTTTTAAAAATGAACATAGTAGAAAGAAGAATCAACATTTACTGAGCTCTTATTGAGTTAAATATTTTACAAATATTAATTTGGGTTGGCCCAGTGGCCTCGCATTTAAGGCAGCTGCATCCCACATGGCTGACTGTGTAATTCAAGTCCCAGATCCGGCGATTAAGGAAACACACTGGGCATGTATGTGTGCATGCCCCCAGCCCCGAAGTAAGGAGAATTGGAGAGGAAAGGGTGGTGGCATAACCATTCTCTGTGGGGAGAACTCTTTTCTCTCCCTCTCTCTGTCTGTCTCTCTCTGATAAACATATGCACCCTCTAAAAATAACAAATATTAATTTATTCTATTATCATAACAATCCTGTCTTAAGATTTTACTACTTGCCTTATTTATTTTTTTTTAATATTTCCTCCACGCATGAGAGAGAGAAAGCACCCACAGCAGGGTTTCACACTGCAATCTTCCTTGATCACAGGCTTTCCAGCCAGCTAAGATGATGGATGCATATGTCTTGTAATATACAGGTTGACAGGGGACCTGAACCCACAAACATTCATAAGGATCAGGCATTACTTGAATGGTGCATTACTGATGCACCGCTGAACAGGTCAAATGCCCAGTTTTACAGATGATGTTAAGTAATCTGCCAGTGACCACATACTTGCAAGAGGAAGAACTATGGTTTATCTGGTAGCCTGGCGCTTTATCTTGGATTAATGGATTTGATGGATTCAGAGATTTTAGGATTCTGATGAATTCCGAGGAGCCACCCTACCCTTTGCCCATCTTGACAATCACCACAAACTTCAAAGGCTTAGATATTAACCATATATATTTTTTTTTCTTTGCACTGTATACATTTGGAGACTCTGATAGGAAGTTTTGCTGATTGCAAGGTGGCAAACTGATGGCTACACACTCCTGGCTCTTCTTATTTCCCTTAGAGCAATGGTTTTTACAAATCTAAATCTGGAGCAAATAGTGGCACATTGGTGACACACAGCTCTCTGTAAGGCTGATACACACAGGTAGGTTAAAGGTTCAGGATGAAAACTTCCCTGAAGATGCCAGCTATGCATGTGGCATGATTTGGGCTGGGTGAGTCTGGGGAGGGGGACCCTATTGGGAGTATCTCTCTCACTGTTTCTTTTGCTCATGGAAGAAATAAATAAACTTAAAAAGCAACTGATTCTGAATGCTTTATATGTAGCAATTTGACAGTTTTAAAAATACCACGTGTATTTAATATCTTGCATCTTCTTATAACTGATATTTCTGACTGGCTTCTTATATCTATGTAATTTGAGACGATTAGACTATACAGCAAGACACTGAAAGAAAAGAGAGGGAGACCAGTATTTGTTGTTATTTGGGGTGGGAGATATGTCTCATATGGCAGGAGATGGTCAACAAACTGGAAATCCTCCTCATGACTTGTCAGTGTTTGCCCTTTAGTACTCCATTTTAATGGTATGTTTCTGGCCATCTGTTTATTCAGTGCTATTCAAAAGGAATATTGTAGTTTAACTTGAATACAAATTAGGGATGGAAAGAAGGAGGTGACAAGATTTATTAAGCACCCACTTTGAGCAAGATACCTACATATTGTCTATCATTTATTGAGAAGGAAAACCACTTAAAATTAACCTTGAACCTGGTTTATTTCTCTATATATACAGAGCATGATAGTGATGTTTAGAGGAAATGGATTGTCCAGGTCACAGAGCTAATATAGAATGTCTAGAGGAAGAAGCTATGTTTAAGGTATATTTAATATAAGAATTATAAATAATAAAATGAGCATGAGTTTTGACTGCAGTCAACTCTGTACAACTCTTATAATAAAGATACTCTATTGATATAACATATTTGGATATTGGATTGTTAATTATATATACATTCCCCTTTTTCAAAAATAGTTTTTTAGTGAGATTATTGCTGTAGGGCTTGTGCATTTGCCAGAAAGAGAGAGACAGAGAGAGATGCAGACAGAGAGACAGAAAATGAAAAATCACCCCACAGAGGTATGGCCATGCTACAACCCTTTTTCTTTCATTCTCTTTTCAGGATTTTGGGCAAGCATGTGCACACACCTTGTGTGAGTTTTAAGCCACCAGGTCTGAGATTCAAACTGCAGTAAACTATGTGGAAGTCCAGTGATACAACCATTATGCCATCTGCTGGTCCCACATTCTACTCTTTGAAAAAAGGAAATACATGGGGACACTTTGAAAAAAAATTTTTTTTCTCCTCGTTTCTCTCAACTGGCTTATATTTACCTGATGGTTTGTATTCTAAAATGCAAGATGTTTGGCTACAAGTAAAAGAAAATCAGCCTGTATAAGCAGATCTTAATGTTTTAAAAGAGTTTTGAATATTTATCCAAATATCAATAAAAAGCAAAATATCTTCTTTAATTTCTAAAATTCAAAGAATTTCCCTTGATTTCCATGTCCTAATAGAAAGAATTTACAATAAGATAGTTTTCTAGTTAATCTGTCTTACCTTTATTGTCATACCTTTATAAAAGAGCTGTTACTACAATTCTTAAATAATTTCAGTGTTAAAAATTATATGATAGGGACCAGAAGGTGTTGTGGTGGGTAAGGTGCTGGACTCCTACATGGTCGACTCTAGTTTGGGTACTGAACCTGGTTGCTTCCTTTCTCACTTTCCCTCTCTCTCTCTCTGGTGAGTATGTGTGCCCTCTATCAAATTAGAAAATATAACAATGATAAATTAAATAATCCTTAAAAATAACATGATAAACTATAAGGGTAAGAAACTTATCTTTAATATTTGCTTTGGGGGGATTAAAGAAGCTAGAGGTAGAAAGGAGGATTAATGAATTGATATAAGGTACTTTGACTTTTATTTTATTTAGCTTTCAGCGCATTAAGGGCAATTAATCAAGTTTAGTTTGTATTAGCAAACAAAGTATATTTTAAAAATTATTTTTAAAAAGATGAACATATATATATATATTGTATATACACATACACACAGACACACATACATTCCTTAAAATATATAAAGGAAAAAAATTGTATTCTCATCTTCATGAAAGTAATCTGACATATGTATTTCCTTCAGATAATCTACTTGCCTTAGCACAGTTATAATAAAAATGTATGTTCTACATGTATTTCTGTATTTCCTTTTTTTCTTGTAAGAAAAAAAAGTTTAACATACTAATTATTAGGAACATTCAAGTAAAAACCACAATAAGATATCAAATTATCTCAGAATGGCTATAAAAAAAGGAAAAATAACAACTGCTGAGAGAATATAGATGAAGGAAAATTCAAATGCTGAGGCTGGGAATGTCAGTTAATATAGCCATTATGGAAAATCATATGGAGATTCCTCAAAAACTAAATATAGAACTGTATGTTCCAGTAATCCCAGTATTGGGGATATATCCAAAGGAAAGGCAATAGTAAGTCAAAGAAATAGCTGTATTCCCAAATTTATTGCAGCACTCAACCTAAGTGACTATCAATGGATGAATAAAGAAAATGTAGGATATATACATAATGGATACTATTCCCTTAAAAATGGATGGAGTTCTGTCATTCGTCACAACATGGATAGGCAAGGAAAACATTATGTCAAGTGACATGTCAGGTACAGAGCGCTAAATACCACATGTTTGCACTTATTTGTATTAGCTAATAAATTAACCTCATAGAAGAAGAGAATAGCTGGTAGGTACCAAAAATCCACTGGGTGGGAGGAAGGAAGGAGAAAGGGGGTAGATACTGATTAACTAATACAAAAATTAAGGTCAGATAGGAGAAGTAAATTCTAGGTTTCTATACTACACAGGGTGATTACAGTTAACAATAATATTGTACACTTTGAAATACTTAGGAGTCTGAAGATTCCCAACACAAAATAGCCATAAATATTTAAGGTGATGAATATCGTAATTACTGATTTGATCAGTATACAATTGTATTCATGTATTGAAAAAATACACTGTACTTCATAAACATGTACAATTATTATGTGGCAATTAATTAAAAAAGTAAAGAAGAAAAATCTAATAGAGAAAAAGACAAAGAGACTACAATGAACTCTTAAGTAATGGCAACCTTTAGCATTTTTTTTTTCTATTACTTATTTTGAAACCCTGTTATTGCATTAATTGCTAGATCAATAGATCATTAGTCTTTAAATAATGAGCCAGAGGGGACACGCAGTTAGCGTAATGGCTTTGTTGCTGGACTCCCATGTAGTCGACCGCAGCTCAAGTCCTGGACCCAGTGGCTTAAACTCACGCCGGGTACATGTGTGTGCGTGCCCAAGATTCCAAGAGAAGAAGGGAGGAGAAGGGATTGTGGAGTGGCCATCCCCCCAGGGGGTGATTTCTCGCTTTCTGTCTCTCTGTCTCTTGCTGGCAAGCGCACTTGCCCTATAGCAAAAAATCTCTCCTCCTAAATAAATAAATAAATAATGAGTCAGAGGTAATTAGCCTAAAAATTTCTGCATACACAAATGGAAAATTACAATGAAAGGGCCTAAATAAAATCTTCCTGCTTATAAAACATAAGTCAGAGCAAGCTGAATTTTTAGATGCACAGATTCACAATGAAATGTTTTTGTTTACAGTTCTCATACACAGCTAATTTGGTTTTGAGGAATTTAATCACACTTAAACATTACAACACGACTGAAATGAGGTTTGAAATTCATTTAGTCTTAGCATGGTCTCACTACTTTGCCATCATAGAACACAGAAACACATCATTCCATTAATACACCAAGCAGAGTGATAGTAGATGATGTAAAATTCTCTTTGTGTTCACCTACTTTTGATCATAAAAGAAAGAAAACGGTATGAAAGCAGACACAAATTATGAAAATATACATAAATCAAGGAATTGTCCATTGCCAAGATGAATACTCATTTAGGGACTTTGTGATCAGTCTCATTATGTGTGATCTACACATTATGTGTGTAGTAATTTGATTTTTATAAGCCCCAGGACAAGGTAGAACCAACTATCTGCAGCAAGGTGTTTAATGATTTGCAAGATAGGAGTTAAGCCTAACTGACATACTGAAAACAGATTGATTCAAACTGTCAAATATAGCAAATATGGCAAATGGATGTCCAGAGTATGCTCACTAAAAAGATATTGAAACAGGACCACTAGACGGTCAAGTATTAGAAGACTTGATTCTGAGAGAAAGTGCTTTGAAGAATTTGATAGAAGACTTGTATTTGAAATGTTATAATACGACCCATACAAATTCATTTTATCATCAGCAAATCAGCAATAGCAATAATTCAAACATATCAGAATTTTACATATGCATAAGGCCTAAGAAAATCAGGCCATGCTCTAAGACCAGGCAGGGGCACTAGGACACACTGAACACTCATTTATCTGCCACTTTTGAAAGATATTTATGTAGTGTTACATGTTAGCAAGTGTTATAGGCTGTTGTATTCCCCCCACCCCAAATGCATATGTCAAGGATGTGATACTTCAGAATATAACTATTTAAAGATAGGGCCTATGGGAGCAGCAGTTAGTGTAATGGCTATGTCGCTGAACTTCCATGTAGTTGACCGCAGTTTGAGTCCCGGACCCGGTGGCTTAAAACTCACACCGAGTATGTGTGAGTGCGATCCTGAGAGGAGAACGTAAGAGAAGGGATTGTGGCATGGTCACCTCCCCCCCGGGGGAGTTATTTGTTGCTTTTTGTCTCTCTGTCTCTTTGTCTGTCTGGCTAGCACATGCACCCTCCCTATAGGAAAAACCTCTCTCAAAAAAAAAAAAAAAAAAAAAAAGAATTCTACCAAAATAAACTGGAACTTTAATTTCATTTTCCACTGACTTTTTAAAGTACTCTCACAAATTTACATAGTCACCTTGGCATTATTAGAAAAGTACAAAAAATGCCAGTTTAGAACCATAGGAATTTCAGTTGAAATAACTCACCAAGAATTTGTAATAGATAAATCAAAATGAATTGTATCATTTGATTTTGTTCAAATTTAGTAAAATAGCTATGGAAAAAAATTGTATTACTTGATATAATAATTTGTAGCTGCTACTTTAAAAATCAAATACATCTCTTTAGTATTGATTTCCTCTGCCCTGTTAATGGATCGTTCGTTTAAAAGTAGCTTTAAATATATTTTTTCCACAAATTAATCTATATATTAGTAAATTTCTTTATTGTAGTGGGAATGTCTATTCACCAGAGAGAATGAAGGAAAATGAAAGTGAGATAGAGTTCAAGAGAGAAAACTTAACTGCCATTAGGGTGTGACCACCCTACAATCGTCTCTCCTCTGTTTCTCTGTCCCAGCAAGATTTTGATCACACACGCACATGTTCCTGGTGCATTTTTCTAGCAAGCAGAATCAGGATTCAAACTGCAGCAATATGGGGTTTGGCTCCCTTAACCACTGGGCCACGGGGACAGTCTTAGAAAAGTTTTCTTTAAAGTGTAATGCTTTACACCAGCAGATGGTGTAATGGCTATGTTGCCGACTCCTACGAAGTCAACCACAATTCAAGTCCCGGACCCAGATGCTCAAAACTCACACTCATGGGGCATGTGTGTGTTGCCCAAAATCCAGAGAGGAGAATGGAGGAGAAGCTATTGTGGCATAGCCACCCATGGGGTGGGGGGTGAATTCCTCTCTTTCTGTCTCTCCAGTGAGCACACACACCCTATAGCAAAAATCTCTTTAAAAAAAAAAAGAGTGTTACTTTATATTTAGGTAATTTAACATGTACAATTTACTCTGCAACCTTCTCATAAAAGTTCCAGATTTTATTTTATACACTTTTTTATCTTTATCTTACTTTATATAATCATTCCTTTGTTTTTCATGAAAAGAGTGATTTGGACTATAGAATTTCCATTTAATCTATATGTCAAGTATTTCTACTTTTTTTTTAATTAGTTCTTCAGGTATAATTTTGTTATTTTCTAAAGTTTATTTATTCATTTGTCTCAAAATAAGACAGAGAGAGAGAGAGAGGGACAGATAGACAGAGAGTCAGGGACCTCCAAAGGTGTCTTCATGGCACAATCCACTTCCAGTCTCAGAGAGCCCTGATTAGGGGCCTGCATACCTCCATCCCATGTGCTCAAACAAGGTCCTTGGATGTGACCCCAGTACCTTTAGAACATGGGTCCAGTTTTCTTACCACTGCTCTACTACCTGACTTCTAATTCTAAACTTTCTCTAGATTTTCCTGCTCATGGTTGTTGGCACTGACCAAGAATAAATAGCTCATATTTAAGGCATGAAAGTTAGAATTTGTATCAGATCATAATATTTAAATATGTTACTATCAGCATTACATTTGTAGGGTACTAGATATAAAATTATAAAATGATTATCATTTATTTCCAACTGGCTTCTTCAGAAAATGCTTTACTTATATTATTTTTATTAAGCTTTTAATGTTTTTTTTTTTAGTTTTTATTTTCTTTTATTTCTTCTGAGTGAAGTGACGATACCCCAATAAAGTTTTCACACTGTGATCTTCCCCCAGCCTCAGACATCCCACATCATTGGTGCACACGTGAGTGCCTGGCGTGCACAGGGAGACCCCAGGGTGCTAACCTGGTAACTTCCTGTGGAGCCCCAGTATGTGGAGCATTGTGTTACTGCTTTCTGTGGAAAGTATCAAAATTTAAAACACACACAGATTTCCAGGAAAATAACACTAGACTAGTCACATCTATGTAAAATTGAATTATTTTTCATAATTTACAATTATAAATAAACATTACACTTGTGGACATACTCTGGGGAAGTATTTCTAAAATATCAAGTTTAAGCCACTTTTAGGATTTCAGAGGTATTATGTAATATCTTCCTTCCTTCCAGACTTATTAGTAGTATATTTAAAATGATGAACATGTATATATTAAATCGCTCCTCTGTTCTGACTCAAGAACTCAGAACTATCTAACATGTAGTAGTTTCCTGTCATTTTTGAACTGTCAGGTTACATTGTTTATTTTCTTATTTAAAAACACCTGCATGCAATGTCACTAAGTGATTTATTTGATGGTTGGAGGGATATCAAAACCAGAGTATCCCAATACCTAGTATGCTAGTCTATGTAAAGTGAATATTTAAGAATCAGTACCATCTCTATCATCATCAGTACCACCACCATCATCATCATCAATGCTTCCAGGTGACATATACATTATCTTACTGTATATTCCACCAAGGCAAGCTTCAAAGTCAGACAACCTGAGGTATCTTAATCATTTGCATAATTTCACAGTGTGATGCTCTTGTTACATAAGTTAATTTTGGTGGGTAATTTAAGCAACAGAAAATTGGTTTGTATAAGCCAGACAAATGTATCAGACATGCTCTCCTTTAATAAAATTCTAATTTAAAACTCTGGAAGACAGTATTGTCTGTTTCAGATTTACATTTAGCTCAATGTACAGCATGGGTGTAGAATGTCAGCTTCACAACACAAAGGTATCTTTCTAATCATAATCGTTTGAATACATACCACTAACTACCATGACATGTTAGAATAATCACTGTTGCTCTTGAGTTTGGTTTTAATTATCTTTCTTACTTTAGTTTGAGTCCTATTATTTAGCTCCCTTCCCCAAGATCACTAACAACAATCCTCCTCATAGCTATTATAGCTATGAAAAAAATTACATGGTTTTCCCACAAAGAATTAATAATCATTGTAACAGTAAAAATAAGCTCGTATTTAGTTGTAGTTGTACAGTTTAAAACTATTACTTAAGTAGCTTAAAAAGGAAAAGTTCTTTATTCTCCATTTCTTTTTCCCCTCTTCAGTGAACCCAAAGAGAAGCTGAAATAGGAAAAGGATTTTGGAAATGCAGGCATCTCTTTTGTTTATGCTGTACTCCTTACCCAGAATGTCACCTTGTATCCTCTTTGCCTATTTGAATTCTACATGTGCTCCTAGATTCAGTGGAAACCCTTCCCTCTGAGGCCTTCCCATTCTACTTCAGGCCATAGTGAGCACATTCTTTTCTCAACAATTTTAGTCTGCATAGTCTGCTTTTCTCTGGCAATTAACCATATGTGACATCCTACATTTCCCACTTCCTGTATTTTTAGCAATGGAGTTTTACTTTTTGCTCACTTTTTTTTTTTTTTAACCTAATACATTTATTCTTTATTTCTGCAAGTTTATATAGTAAGAGCTTGTTTTGGCATCAGGAAATACATCTCACAACTTACCTTCCCTATGGCACCTGAAACAGTATCTCATACAATTAAGAAATCAATAAATGTTTTGTCTGTTTCCAGAATCTAGGGATGCATGAAAAAAAGCTCTAGGCCCAAAGAGAGAAGACCCAGTTTCTTTGTTTGCTACAAGGACCATGGCCAGGTCACTTACATAATTGTTCTAGCCTTTTGTTAACTTATGCCTGTTACATGAGTAGCTGATAATTTTAAGATCCAGGTATAGCATTACAATACTATGATTCTAGCCTGTTTGAATTAATTTTAAATCAACACGATTTAGAAATCACATAAAATACAAGTATATATTTTCAGAAAAAAATTCAAAATTACACTAAATAAATGGGCATGTCAATTATGCTTTGTTGCATAACAATCTGTTCAACAAATTAAAGGTCAGAAGGACAGCATTATACTCTCAGACCAATTCATGTTCTGTGAAAATGAAATATACTGACGTTCTATATTCTACTGGGACACATGATCTGTACCTATTTTCAGCCCACAGCTCCTCATACTCCATTGTTTAAAAATAGATCAGTTCTGAACTTTGGAGACAGGCTCAGAAGGGCATTAACCTCTTTCTTGACTGTTAAGTTTGCCATTTTGCTCTAATCGAATCAGTGTAATTCTGATCATGTTAAAAATAGATCTTCCTACTCTGTACACTCCAGTAGGATCTTGTAAACAGAAGGGTAGAGTTTAGAGAATTTTTGTCATTAGCTTTTTATTTTAATATATAAAGCCAGCATTTACTAAAGCATATATCAGTCTCATGATGGTAACATTTTAAGTGAAGTTTTGACGCTAAAGCATTGTCTCCAGAGAGCTGGCTGTTAAAATGAAGGAAGAAGTTATGAGCAGATTGTTTGAATAAATTCCAAAAGAAATGGGGCACATCATAAGGCTGGGCTTGCTGTCCCTCTGTGTACTGGCCTAACACCCTTGGAATCATGCTTTCAGCATTAACAAACAGTTATAATTGGTTATTTAAATGTCTTTTTCTCACTAATCTATAAGCACATGGGAACTGAGAGTGTATACTATTTTCACTGAAGCAAAAGTTAGATCTCACTGTGTACATATATGTGCCAGGAAATTTTCTAAATTTTTATGTATTTTGTTCACTTAATCTTTACAAAAACTCTATGAGTCATTATTATTATTATTATTCATATATCAAGATGAGGAAAATGAAGAACTTGTAAGTTAAGAAAGCCCAAAGACATGCATCTTCAGTGGGGTGGGTTTAAATGAATCTGGTGAAACAAAGGCCATGCTGTGACTACGATGTGAATAGCCCCTCCATAACAGGTTCTCATTGTTTGTCATATAGTTGAAAGAATACATGTACTTAATGGCACTAAGAAAAATCACAAGAGTTAAAACATTTCAAAGCAATGCATCTTTGAATATTTCTGAGCAGGTGGGGGAATTTAAATCCTGTTATGGTGGGTGGAAGGAGGAGGTGGACTCTTCAGAGAAAGCCAGGTCAGGAAACAACTGGGAGGAGAGCAAATTGCTAGCAATCACAGAAGCCCAATTTTGTAGACTCATAATTTTGACTAGACATGGATATGGAGTAACGAGAGAGTGAAGATTGGAAATAATGACTACATCACAAAATAATAGTTATAATTTAAACTGTCAAGTTTTAGGGGACTATCTTAAAGATTTTCTCAGGAAATCGTGCTTGTAGTTTCTGGCTCAAGTGTGTCATCTCACAGTGAGATAAAGACAGTTTTTTAGAATGTCTTAACCATCACTTCCCAGTAAACTGACAATTCCCATGAAGCTCAGTGTGCAAGTCAAATGGCCTAACCTAAGGATGGACATCCTAGAAACTTATCGATGACAATACTCTACAGAAGCTTAGCAGAACAATTGTCTTAGGCCACTTGGGCGGCTATAAGCAAGTATCACAGATTAGACAGCTTATGAACAACAGAAATTTATGTCATACAGTTCTGGAGACTGAGAAGTCCAAGATCAAGGTGTCAACAGATTTGATGTCTGGTGAGGGCCTATTTACTGATTGATAGATGGACTTTTTCATTATTTTTTTTTTATTTTGAGAGAGGCTTTTGTGATAGGCCATATGCACTCACCAGAGAGACAGAGACATAGAGAAAGAAAGGGAAAAATCTCCCTCTAGAGGTATGGTTGCACCACAATCCCTTTTCCTTCATTCTCCTCTCAGGATCTGGGGCACGTACACACATGCACCTGGTGAGAGTTTTAATCCACCAGGTCAGGAACTCAAATGGCAGATAACTACGGGGGAGTTGAGTGATACAACCATTATGTGATCTGGTGGTCCCAGTAGATAGCCTATTTTTGTTGAATCCTCAAGTTGGCAGAAGGGATAAGGAATCTCTCTGAGCTTTCTTTTTATTTTTATCTTATATTTATTTTATGTGTATGCTTATAGTTGTGTATATATGGGGTTTTAGACAGGGTCTTGCTATGTCACTATTTTCCTGCCTCAGCCTTCCAAGTCTTAATATCATTATGTCTCTATTATGTAATAGAAACTCATGAAATACTGGGTTGTTGGAAACATCATGACGAAATAAATGCCGAATAATCTGGTTTTGCCTTTCTGAGTATCCTAGTTCACCATTTGACATTTAATGTGCTCATCATTCAAAGTCTTCTATGTGCTAGTCACTTTGTAGACTCTTAGAGAACAGTGATGAAAATACATTTATGCATAAATTATGCTTCATCACCTAAGCGAAATGCAGCTTTTGAAAGGTGGAATTAGTATTTTTCTAATTTTTAATTCTTTCTTGTGATCTCTTGCTACAACTTAAATACTGAAGGTACATAAAACTCCAATTTGATAAGAAGCAAAGTAGACTTTTTTTTCACCGTTCTTATTGAACTTTTCTTCATAATACCTGTCTGAATTTTTAGACTCAAGTTTTATTTAAATAATGACTCAGCCACTCAGCCTATTTCTCTACTATGTCTTGTCTTACTTTTCTATTCCATTCATGCTTTTTCCCTTTGGAAAAACATCTCAACTCAATACAACATTAAATTTAGACCTTTGGAAACTGATGCCAGAGTAGCAAATGCAACTGTTGTTTTCATTTTTGTAAGGTGTTGTGTCTAAACACTTCACGGTTCTAGATCTCTAATTCGATTAAGGACCATGTTTTTTTACTGTTTTTCATTCAAAATTATGTTAAGGAAGACCTATTACCAAGTAAATATTGGGTGATCAAAAAAGATATGATGTGTTTTTTTCTATGCCAAAATGTGTCATGATTTTCCCAATGACCCAATATTTTATGAGTTTCTATTATATGCTGGTCTGAGACACAATGATATTAAGACTTTACTTTTATCCTCAAGAAGCTTTTTCCAGGGCTGGCAGGTGGTGTGGTGGTTAAGGGTGCTAGACTCCCATATGGCTAACCACGGCTTGAGTCCTGGACCTGGCAACTTGCTTTCCCACTTTCTGTTTCTCTCTCTCTCTCATTAAATTAAAATAAACAAATAAATAAATAAATAAGTATAAATAAAGTTAAATAAAATATTTTTTTTTAAATAAAGAAGCTTTTGTTCTTAAAAAAGACAATAAACTGACAGATAGGTAGAGACAGGGTGGTTAGAAAAGCTTCGTGAGGAGGGTCATGCCTAAAAGAGTGTTCAGTGGAGGGCAGGATGTCAGCCACATAGAAAGGAAGGAAGATATAAAGGGTAGCACAAAGAAACAAAGAGGCCATGAACAGAATTTTCCCCAGGAAATTATCAACAATACCCTACTGAGGAAGCATTCATGTGAAGACATGGACATGAAGCATGCCATGAAGATTGCCCTGTGCCATGTTGAGGAGCTTGGACATTTTTCAAGAGGAACAAAGGGTTGGAGTCATGGCCAGGTTCTAAGAAGACAGTGACATAGTCAAATTTATTTTTGTTTTATTTATTCCAATATGTTTAGTTTTTAAGTTACTATTTTTCCAAGGGATATAATTATAGGTGATACCACATTTTAGAGAGATAGTTCCTTCGCACATTAAATTTGTATGAGGATAACATTAAAAACCATTTGTTTATTACTTAGATTGCTTTTGGTGATATAGAAGATAAAGTGCCAACATTTTTCAAGGTGCAGTATGAAGTAATTACTGATGAAAATCTACATAACAACATTATTGTCTCATCTATATCACTGGAGATCAGTAAATTATATTTGACAAGAGGAAAGATAGTAAATTTAACTCATGTGATGCAGAGCATTTTGTGACCATAATCTTTTTATATTATTACAATGAGAATTTTTGGCACAAAGAAATACTTTCCATTTTAAGGTAAAAGGTTGGGGGGGGTCTTATTTAGTTAGTTAGTTAGTTAGTTTTGCCAGAGGGCTAGAGGACCTGCATGTTCACCAGAGAGAGACAGAGGAAGAAAGAGAGAATGCACCCTCCCTCCACCACATAGCATGGTCACACTGCATACTCTTCACCTCTATCTCTTCCAACTTTCAAGGTTTTGCACATGCACACACATGTGCTCAGAATGTTTTCAAGCTGCCTGTCTAGGACTTAAATCACACAGTCAGCCATATGGGATTCAGCCAACTTAACCACCACGCTACTGGCTGGTCCAGGGTTCATATTTATATTCACTTGTTCTGTTAGCTTTCTGTTTCTTCAATGAGATTTGATGTTGGAACCCTAATTTTTCCTGGCCTCTTCTGAATATATTCTTAGATTTATGTGATCTTTTTGTTTTTTCGTGTGATCTTTATCCTTGATACTGTTCCTTGTACTACCTTTGTTTCCATGCTTTGACCTGCACCCCTCGACCTTTCAACCCCTCCTTGCCTCTGGGAAGTGAACAGGGTTTTAAGTTCAGAGCCTCTGACTTTTAGTGAATAAGATTTGCATTTGAAAGACATTCTGTCTTTTAGCAAAGAGCTATAAAAGACATATTGGTAGAGTTTTTAAAAACAAATACATTGCTTTCATCTGAAAAGATCTTTTTGAGTTTTAAATGATATTTCCCAAAACAAAAAGATTTATGTATTTGAATTTGAGCAATGATTTGTAGGTAAAATAAGCTAGTTTGTACCAGATATTTAGACTCTTCTCATTTTAATTTTTAAAACTTTTAACTGCTATTGTATGGCTTTCAAACCAAAAAATTCAAATACCCTTTAACCAATGCACACATGTATAAATACTTGTAACTAGTAAAGACATTAATTGTATGAAAATATTTATTAAATTATTTAATATATGCAAAATATCTCGGAATTTTTTGAGAAACTGTTAAAATGTATACCCAATTGCCTTTGCTCTCAGATAATTTTCAACATAAAAGTGGAGAAAATAAATGATAAAATAATAATTACATAGGATAGATAAGTTTGTAGCTTCTAAGAGTTACGTATTAAGTGTACTGGGTTCAGAGAAAAGGGAGATCAGAATCAGACCAGTAGATCCAAAAGGTAGAACTGAAAAGGTGTTAATTGAGTTAGATTTTGCCAACACATAAGAGACGTTTCTAGGGGACCAGCAGTTAGTGTAATGGCTATGTTGCTGGACTCCCATGTAATCGACCGTGGTTCGCGTCCCGGACCAGGTGGCTTTAACTCACGCCGGGCGCGTGTGCGGGTGAGCCCAAGATCCTGAGAAGAGGATGGAGGAGAAGGGATTGCAGCGTGGTCATTCCCCCCTGGGGGGTGATTTTTCGCTTTCTGTCTCTCTGTCTCTCTCTGTCTCTCTGGCGAGTGCACACGCTCTATAGCAAAAAAAAAAAAAAAAAAAAAAAATCTCTCCGGAAAAAAAAGAAAGAGACATTTCTAGAAAACATATGGTGCAAAGCTGAGAAATTTTAACTGACTGTAGCAAAATGGCAATTTGCCCAGTTTAACTAGAAGGCATTTTGAAATATGTAAGGCAACAGAGGAAAGGAAGCGTGGAAATTAAGCTGGAATCAGAACACAGAGGGCTGGAATATCAGCCTAAGCGGTAGATATTTAATTTAATATGTACTGTAAAGAACAAAAATTTCTGAGCAAACAAATGACCAGTTGTACACACATGAAAAAGATTAATGTAGCAGTGATGTTTTAAATAGTAGAGAAAACAGGCTGAGGTCTGGAAATCAAACGAGAGGGAGAGTGCAAATATAGTGAGAAGAATAGGTCAGGGTGATTGGGCAATGGACAAGGAAGCAAGGGTATGGGTATGAGATGTATTGCCAATGTGAACTGTTAGTATTTGGTGATTGGATGGATAGGCAAAGAAGGAACAGATTCCAAAAAGGACTAAAATTTCATATTGCAAATGACTGGAGAAAATGACTAAACATTTACAGAGACTTTAAAAGAAAATGATTTAGTGATGGAAGCTAGCAATTTCATTACATTCCTTACCAGTGGGGCCAGAAGATACCATGTAACTTGTAAAAAAAATAGTATTGATGGCAGATGCTTAGGGCTCAAGCTGACAGGATTAAAGTATGAGATGAAATTTTAAATAAGAAAATAACTTCATAGAGATGGTATTAATAGACAATGGCTCAGTTTTAAAAGTCAAAAGAAGAGAATTTTCGAAGCCACATAAGAAGTACCACCTACAGCTCAAGGATGAAAGGATTTAACAATGAACAGCTCTTGATAAATTTTAAGGAAACAATTTTGGTAAGGAAGTGAAGATCAAACCACAAGGTAATAATTATGTAGCAATTGTTTGAGAAGGTTAGGAAGGTAGTAGAAGAAAGGAGAGCAAAGCAGGCTAAGAAATCTGAACAATCGGAAGTCTTCTCTTTTGGTGTAGGAGTGACCTGAACATTCTAGAAGTCAGATAAAAGACTTCTAGGGAGGAGTGGAAAGAAGATACAAGGCAAAGGGGTGGTTATCAGTATTGCAAAGAGTTTCGATGAGATGATAAAACTGAACTGAATTGCTTGTAACATATATACGAGAGGAAAAGTAGAAATACAATAGAAGACAAGGAAAAAACAGGAAGCTGGAAACTAGAACGATATAAACAATGAGGCCACAAGAAGAAATTTCGAGAACTAGATATATATTAAATAAAACAGTTCTTGGAATCAGAATTAGAGAAATGATTTTCCTATACTTTTCTGTTAATGATTAAAAAACCATGAGAGAAATGTAAGGAAAACTAAAGGGCGAAAGGTATTTTAACATTTACTTCTGATTTTTTTCTTTTGATGACTTCATGATGTGGCCTTGAGAATTTTTCACCAAAAAGAAAATCAACAATGTTTAAGGATATTGAAGAATATCATTCTTACCTCTCTCAGAGGATCATTGAGTTCACTGAGAATATTTTCCTCATCAAAGATTTTGCCTTGGTATCTGTGTTCATAGTAATCGTGTATTTTCTGACGCATATCAGCTGGTAACTTATGGAATGACATGTATTGTTCCACTTGCTTATACTGTAAGAAAAAGAAAAAAGAAATTAGAAAACACATTTAGGTTACCCCTACTCTGCATCACATACTGTGTACGCATTTTATTGTGGTCAGCATTTCCTGTAGTGGCTAGATGGAGACACAGAGGTAAAAGGGTGAAGAGGTCTGCCAGGTGAACCCAAATGGAAAGGTTTAGGTTCACATCCATGTACCTCTCTGAAAATACCAGGCTCAGAGCACCACCACAACTGGGGCCAGCTGAGGCGGGTGGTTACCTGGTGTATAAAGACCCTGTTGAGGATACCTTTCTCTCTCTCTTCTCCTGTCTCTCTTGGTAATGGAGGAAGTAAATAGATTTAACAATATATACTTCCTGGGACCAGCAGTTAGAGTAATGGCTGTGTCACTGAACTCTCATGTAGCCAACTGTAGTTGGAATCCTGGACCCGGTGGCTTAAACTCACACTGGGCACGTGTGCGTGCGTGCCCAAGATCCCAAGAGGAGAATGGAGGAGAAGGGATTGTGGCATAGCCATCCCCCCGGGGAGGGGGTGATTTCTTGCTTTCTGTCTCTCTGTCTCTCTCTGTCTTTCTGGCGAGTGCACGTACTCTATAGCAAAAACCTCTAAAATATGTGTATATATATATACGTATATACATATATATATATATAGATATAGATAGATACACACATATAAACATATATATATATGTATATGTATCTATCTATCTATCTATCTATCTATCTATCTATCTATCTATATCTATATATATATATACACACACACATATACTTCCTGTAGTGAATTGAGATATGCAAAGGAGGAATGTATAAAAAAAGTTCAGAATTAATTTAAAGATGTAACTCCAAAACACAGTGACAAGTCAAAGAAATAAAATTATGATGCTTTTTTTTTTATTTAGTTCTAAAAAAGTATGAAGTTGCTGTTTGACCCTTCATTTGGAAGAACTTCATAATTCTGGCAAAAGGTTTTATGTTGGACCTTCTTGCAAAAAGATCAGAACCAAATAAAATTTTGAATCTAGGGACACAAAGATAGGTAGTTATTTGCAGATTATACTTGAGTGACACAGATGTCCTATAAAGTACTGAGAACTGAGAGAATATGCCTGGCTTCTAGTTTAAGATTTAGTTTAAACTTACGTTAAGTTTAAGATTCATCAGAGTGAAACTAGATTCACATACTTTTACAGCCAAAAGTTAACTGAGACTTGCAAAATTCATTTAAGCAATTCCTTCTTAAATTTGTTTATAAGTGCTGGGGTGGGGTTGTTTTTTAGAGATGTATGTATTCAGGCTTAAATCCTTAAACCAATCTCTGTGATTGACTCCACTGATACATCTGGTATTTTTTTTTTTTTTTTTTACATTCACACACACTTTAAAAATAAAATAACATCTCTCACAATTGAACAAGAGTATAGGAGCATGGATGCTATCTGGGAATCTACTAGGGAAAAAAAATTTCAGGCCTCACCTCAGACCTATAGCATCAGATCCCCATACACCTCCAGGCTATATAAAAGGTGTATATAACACATAAAAAAGTTTTGTGTTTAGCTTTGAGTGCCATCCCCAGGATATCTCATTATGTATATATAATCATTCCAACCCCATTCTCCATACAAAATCTGAAACCTAAAATTCTTTTGATCCCAAGCATGTCAGATAAGGAATATTCAACCTGTACCACTTTGTCATGAGACTTCATTTATTTGGTAATCAAGTGTCCCCCAAAGTATTTAAAGTCAGCATTTCTAGGTACATATCTCTGGATTACATATAGCATTTTGAATTTAAGCACCAATGCTATTACTATCATCGTGTGTAAAAACACTTGAGAAGTACTAGGTTAATTTTCCCAGAAGAGCTCAAGTTCTGCATGCCTTCCCAACAACAAAATGCTTTGAGAGCCCCCCCACCTGTAGAGACCTGAGACTCAGTCTCCTTAGTTCCTCATGCAACTGCTCATAGAACAGAAGCATCACTGGTTTCTCTACCAGATCATTATGTGGATAAAGATGTTTTGCACCTGGACTTGGTTCTGAAGACGCCTAAGTATCTGGGTGTTACTCTTGTCCAAAAAGAGGACAGTAAACTATTTCATATACTTAAAGGGTCTGAAACCACTAGAGATCCCCAAAACTAGCTTGTGTGCACTAATAGTTTGCAACTAGCCTTGCAAATTTGACCTGTCTGACTTTTCTCTTTTCTTTTCTTTTCCTTTTTTTTTTTTAAGTTTTTGCCATAGAATGCAAGTGCTCACCAGAGAGAGACAAAGTGAGAAATCACCCCCTGGGGGGGGGAGTGGAGTCGGGGTGGTCATGCCACAATCGCTTCTCTTCCATTCTCGGGATTTTTGGGCAAGCACGTTCACACGTGTCCAGAATGAAATCCACTGGTCCAAGACTGGCCATGTGGGAATCCAGCACCTTAATCACCACAGCACCTGCTGGACCCCCTGGATTGACTAGTTAAAGAACCACTGAGAGTTCAGTCACTGAGCTCTCAGAAAATTAAGATTTCTTGCACAGACTTTGACAGTTTGACCCAAAGATCAGCATGATCCAGTTGCCCAAAGATTGACCCCAGGATAAACATGTACTATGAAAAGGCTGTAGACATCTGATGCCTGTGCACGTTCTCTTTTCCCTGCAGCATTGTATTTGTATGTTCTACCTTGAAATCAAAGCCTCATGTGAGTATACTCGGTGGAGTCTAGTGATCTCTAAAATATGCATACATGAGAAATCAATAAAGTAGCTAGAACAACAGGACTACCGTAGTTCTGACGCTCACAACTACGCATCAATGGAAGTGTTAGCAGTTCTGGCCAAATAATGGCTTCGCCTTTCATTAAAACCAGCGGGTGTCAAGTCAATTCTTATTTTCTTCAACATGTTGCTTGTCTACATACTGCTTGGAGGAGTGAGAATCTGCCATCTTAACCAAGATACTGAGTTCTACACATCTCTTTTCTTTGCCATGCAGCTCAGGGGCATGAGAGCAGCATTAAAAGAAGTTTTTTCTTAATTGGAAGAAAAATCGTCCTATCTGCTCCATTTTCATCTCTACAATCGGAAAATGAAGTTTTAATGCACTAAATACAAATATTACATAAACAGTTATTTTTAATGTAAAATAAGGGTTGGCTGAAACTATTTTTCTTCGTACAAGAAACATAACTTCTTTCTATATCAGTTTTATTCCTCTGTAATAAGAGTGTTAGACTGAATGTTCTTCCTGTTCTTTCAGACTAAAATTTTAAAGTTCTTGTCATTTGCACATATTAAGTTAGATTTCTGAGTCTATATTACTTATTTTAACTACTCATTGAGTCATAGTCATTACTGATCTAGGAAGTATTAAATGAAAGCTATATGCCAGCTCTTCTTGTTGCAAAACCAGCAGAATTACCTGGAAACTTTTTGAAAATGCACATCTACCCTGTCTACCCCAGGTCTACTGAATTGAACCCCTGCATTTGAGATCGAGCAGTCTGTACTTTACCCCCTTCTCTACACTGACATTTCATACCACTGCTATTTGCCAAGTACTGTGTTATCTTAGGACATAAGAAAGGATGTTCAAATGAGAGTAGAACAAAAATAAATTTAGTTTTTGGCAAGTTAAGTTCAAGACGCACATGGCACATTCTAATGCTTATATATAGGTCAAGCACATGGAGAAGAAAGTATGTATATGTCATCAACGATTAAGGGATCACTAAGGGAAGATGTGTCAAATGAGTGAAAAAGACAAAAATAAAACATGTATTTTAATAGCAGTTGAGCCATGGGTGTTGATTAGGTTAAGGGCACTAATGATAACCAGGAAGGCATGAGAGCAAAACCAGAATGCCATGATTAGCAGAATCTAAAGAATAAAGATTCAAGCAGGAGGGGCCAGCAGGTGGCATACTGTTTAAGATGGTGGACTCCTATATGGTCGACCACAGGTCAAGTTCCAGATTGGCAACTTGAAATTCACATATATTCCATGTGGGGTAAATTCTCTGTACAAGCTAAATGATGTATAGTGATTGAATGTATAGCAATAATAATAACAAATTTTTAGAAAGCAACTCATGCAGGGCTTGTGTACCTCCTTGCCCAAAATCCTGAGAGGCTAATGGGAAAGGAGGGATTGCATCCTGGCCATGCCCCATGGGGAGTGATTTCTTGCTTCTATCTCTCTGCCTCTCCAGCAAGCCCATGCACCCTAAAACAAAAATCCCTCTCTCTAAAAAAAAAGATTCAAGTGGGAGTGAATAAAGAGAGGATATTCTTACTTTTTTTTTTCTTTCTTTTCTTTTTTTTGGGAGAGGTTTTTGCTATAGGGTGCGTGTGCTCACCAGAAAGACAGATAGAGACAGAAAGCGAGAAATCACCCCCCCAGGGGGGATGGCCACACCACAATCTCTTCTCTTCCACTCTCCTCTCAGGATCTTCGGCACGCACGCACATGCGCCCGGCGTGAGTTTAAGCCACTGGGTCCAGGACTTGGACAGCGGTTGACTACATGGGAGTCCAGCGACATAGCCATTACGTAACTGCTGGTCCCAAGAGAGGATATTCTAAGAAAAGAAGTACCAGACAGTGCCTAATGAATTGGGAAGTTAGGTAGTAATCTTTGTTAAAATAGAACACACCAAAAATAGGAGTGATTTCCTTTTGTCTGCTTTCCTCATACCTAATAAGACTTGAAAGAATGAATGAAAACATCACTTCCATGCAATGAGAAGAAATAAACTGTGAAGAAGATACCTAGTGGTACTTTGAAAGTCAAATAAACTAGAGATTAGAAGTTATAAACGGGAAAACTCAAAAATGATAAAATGGCCGTGCTTCTATTAATTGTAATATATATCCTAGGTGAAGTGACTTGATACATTTAATGTCAGTGACAGATTCTGAAAAGCAAGGATGCAAATACATTTATTTCTTAAGCAAATAAAATCAAAATTTTATCATATCACATCTAAAAAGTTCTGAGTGTATAAAACAATTTCTAATTAAAATTCTAATATACTTTGGGGTTGGCAGGTGGCTTGGTAGTAAGGGTGCTGGACTCCCACATGGTTGACCTGGCAGCTTACTTTCTCACTTTCTCTCTCTCTCTTTCTTGCTTGTTCTGTCCCTCTCTGGTCTAATTAAAATAAGTAAATAAATAAAGATATATGAAAGAATTCTTAAAACATTCTAATATGCTTTTATTTTTTAAAAAATCTATGTTTAAAAGTATATATATATATATATATATATATATATATATCAATAAATGCAATGGATGTACTTCATATTAAAAATGAGATCTAACAAGAGTGTTTACAATGAAAAGTGATAGTTCACTCTCACCTATCAGTCTTATTTCTCTTATATGAAAAGGTGTTTAGTTCATTTCACTGAATAACATGCTTCTGCTCCTATTTTTTTTAGACATTAATTATAAGCACCTTTTTTGGGGGAGAGATTTTGCTATAGGGTGCATGTGCTTGCTGGAAAGACAGAGAGACAGAAAGCGAGAAATCACCACCCAGGGGGGAAAGCAACACCACAATCCCTTCTCCTCCATCTTCCTCTCAGGATTTGACGCACACACAGGCACTCAGCATCACTTTAAGTCACTTGATCTGGGACTAAAACCTCGGTCAACTATGTGGGAGTCCAGTGACGTAAACATTATACCATCTGCTGGTCCCACAGGCATCATTTATTAACTTCTTGCCATTAAAATGAGGTTTAGTAACTCAGAATTCCTAAATATTCCTTTCTCATGTTTTAAGAATTTGTGTTATTTCTTCCTTTGACTTCCTTTATAACTTTATCTTGTTCAGGGAACTCGAGACAGTTTATAAGAGAAGTAATATTTCCTCCTTCCACTCAACTTTGGTCATCTCTACGTTTACAATGTAGACCGTAATAATCTTTGTGCCTGTACTTAAAACTGTTAAACTCATAAAGTGCTTATATTTATCATGATGACAGTAGAGCATCTGATGACATTTCTTTGTTTCCCAAATATTAAAATCACTTTTGTTTCTTGTGCAGCTAATTTTCATTATAGTCTGATCTCCCCTCCTTCCTCAGCCTCCTCATAACTGTCAATAAACATTAGATTTTCTTACAAAATTTTCCTGTGGAATTTTCCATTACAAAATCTTTACTTGGGTTCACTATTCCTAGATCCCATGTTTCTCTGTTTTAGTTACTCATGTTGCCAGAAAAAAAAAATGAAGTAAACAACTAAAAATATTAGGTGGGGATATATGTCTTTTGAAATTTCTATGTCTAAAATGTTTTTCCTGATTTTTTTTAATTAATTAATTAATTTTATTTCCAGAGGCTGCATATGTTCTCCAGAAAGACAGAGAAAGTACTCAGCAATCAGACATGGTCATTCCACAATCCTGTCTCCATTTCTCCATTGTGGTGGAATTTTCAGCACATATTCACCTGCCCCCAGACCCCCAACCCAGCATGATTTTCAAGCTACCTGGGCCAAGATTCAACACTTAGTTGGCCATGTGGTATCTGGTTACTACATATAGCACTTAACCACAGCATTTGGGGACTGGCCCTAAAATGTCATTTATTAAACTCTCAAATGTAGTTGACAATCTGAGTGCATATCAAATTCTAGGTTGAACTCCTCATTTTGAATGTTGAGTCTTTGGATTTAAATTTGATCCCCTCTACTGGATTTCTACATTCTAGGACATTTCTTAAAAGTCTTAGAAACCATTTTTAATTCCCCTTCTCTCTTTTGTCTTTTAGCTCATCTTAATTTGTTTTAGTTTAAATTTCATAAACACATGAAGTTTTTAAAAATAACTTTAAGGTATGTTTCTTATTCCTTGAACTATCTGGGATGCTAACTAGATGTGAGTAAGCATTTACTAGGTTTAACTTCAGTGCAGTCTTTGTTGAGCTTGTACTAAGTGGTCTCATTGACAGGTGTATATTGTTGGCAGTGTGGGTAATTCAAAGGAGATGGTCATAATTTGAAATTGAACTGATATTAGGAGTAGAAATGGAAATACGCAAGTATAACCATCTATTTGCCTTTCTCTGGCAATAAAAGGAAGCTAGAGTGGTACCTGGAAGGAATAGGAGGCATGCTAAATGTAAGTAATTCCAACGAATCTGAAAAGGAATGCTTATATTGTTTTTATATCCATGAAATGTTGTCCTTATGAAAAAACTGAATCATCTT
>NW_006204238.1:316975-335082 GCF_000334495.1 Tupaia belangeri chinensis | reverse complement strand
CCCTACACCTTCACCCCAATACTCACTACATCATCATGTAAATTCTACTAGTCAAAAGTTTCATTGATTTTTCACTCCACTGCATCACCACATTATCATTCTGGTACGCCATATCTTTCTAATCTCACGACCTGCTTCCTGCCTACTTTCCTTAAATCTGTTTCCACAGCTCTCTGTCCAACTCACTCATTTTCTATGATTCACTCAGAGATCTTTTTTTTTTTAAATATCAACTGTATTGTCACTCCCATTCTTAAAGCCTTTTAATGGCTTCACATTGCTTTCAGAATAAAGTCCAAATTTTTTTTTTTTTGCTTTTAAGCTTACATGGTTCTTTCTTGCAGTGTGCTCTTCATTCATTCTCCCTTTGATTCACTATGCCCTGTCACATTACATTTCTTTCATATTCTTAAGTCTATCTTAGACTTTGGACACGGAGTTATGGCTCACACTGTTTCTTTTATCTGGAATATTCTTTTCACCACATATGATTTCACTCATATCTATTCATCCTTTAATTCTCTCTTCAAATGTAAATACATGAATAAAGTATTTTTTGACTTGGTAGGCTACCTAAAGTCTTTTGCTATACACTTAAAAGAATTCTGTTTCACTCTTAGCTATAATAAGAGCACCTATAATTACTTCTGAAGCATCTGTCTTGTTTATCACAGAATTTACTAGGGTGTCTGTACATATTAAGTTCTCATGTATTTACTGAATGGAAGTCTGGTTTGGTACACTAAAAGTTCTTTGGACAAGAGACAGAATGGGATGTTTGCCTCCTCTCTGTTGAAGTGATGGTATCTGTGGAGGAGGCCAGACAAGGAGCCTTTCCCACAGGGATTGACATTTTGGATTGGTATTTTATTTTTATTATTACTATCAGATATTATTGTTAATCATTATGAGAACTTTTTTTTTCTTACTATGAGACACTCTGAACCTTTAACTTAATGCTATTAAACCTAATTAATTTGTTTTTAAAATAATGTGAAGATTCTGACCATCTCTATGTATCATTTAAGTCAGATACATGTGTAAGTAGGAGGAAATCAGATCAGGAAAGAAAAACTGTCTTCTCAGAATTCCAAAATGTTTCTAGAAGTTAGGAAAATCACAGACTCACAGACGTTAATAAAAATATCTTCAAAGAATATGAATTTCATATAGTGTGATAAACTATTTGGTTGATTTCCATGAGCTCCTCCCCATGCCTTTGTATTTCAACTATCTATTGATATTTTGAAATTGAGGCAATTACTTTCAGTTTGAGTTTATTCAATAAGGACTTCTTTTCTTGAGTTGTGAAGAGTATAGGAAAAGTATAGGATATGCCTTAAATTTAATAGCTCATTAGAAAATGTAGTGGTTATTTAGGAAATAATTGGCTTGTTAAGACACTCTTCCTATTAAATCCGAGTTCTAGTCTAAAATGAAATACTTTTCTTCATGATCAAGAGTGCCAGATATACAACTAAAGACATAGATATTCTCCAAGTTTTTAGGCATGATTTCACACACTAAACATTCCTGGGATATAGGGTTTTCAAGTAGTATTTCCCATGGTGTTAGAAAAGCAAATCACATTTGGTTTATTAAAAATTATGCTTTAGTAGCCTCATTTAAAGTATCAACAACTCACATATTTAGAGTCTACTTGGGCATGTGCTACATTGTAAAATTGCTCTGAGATATCATAAAACAGGTTGCATAATGTACAGTCATTCAGTACCTCCTGAGAGTAAAAAGTTAACTTCATCCAGTTAGTGAGTTGTCTGAGGGCACCTGCACTCACTAGACTGAAAGGAAAAGACAGAAAGAGAGGGAGAGAGGAAGAGAGAGGGAGAGATCCCTAATTGGGTGTGGTCATGCCACAATTCTTTTATTCTTCAGTGAGGATTCTGGACACACTCGCACATGTACCTGGTGTGTATTAAGCCATGTGGGATTAGGATCCCAATGCACAGTATTTAGCCACCACTCAAAAGTTAACTTCTTAAATGAGATGCTTTATGTTTATTTGAGGACTATGCTTAAAACCATGAATTTAAAGTTTCGTCTGATGTGTTGAGCAATTTTACAGTATGCACATGCACTTAGTCTGATTTTCAAGACACTGGGTCCAGGACTCAAACCACATTCAACCATGTAGGAGTCCAATGTCTTAAGATATCATAAAACAGGTTGCATAATGTACAGTCATTCAGTACCTCCTGAGAGTAAAAAGTTAACTTCATCCAGTTAGTGAGTTGTCTGAGGGCACCTGCACTCACTAGACTGAAAGGAAAAGACAGAAAGAGAGGGAGAGAGGAAGAGAGAGGGAGAGATCCCTAATTGGGTGTGGTCATGCCACAATTCTTTTATTCTTCAGTGAGGATTCTGGACACACTCGCACATGTACCTGGTGTGTATTAAGCCATGTGGGATTAGGATCCCAATGCACAGTATTTAGCCACCACTCAAAAGTTAACTTCTTAAATGAGATGCTTTATGTTTATTTGAGGACTATGCTTAAAACCATGAATTTAAAGTTTCGTCTGATGTGTTGAGCAATTTTACAGTATGCACATGCACTTAGTCTGATTTTCAAGACACTGGGTCCAGGACTCAAACCACATTCAACCATGTAGGAGTCCAATGTCTTAACCACCATGCCACCTGCTGGCCCCAATTCTTAGCTCTAAAAACATACGTTGTCTTCATTTTTTAGGATTCTCTTATTTAAGAAGAAAAATCAAAACAGGAAAATAATTTGTGAATGGCAATCAATAAGTATAGAGCAATAAATTTAAAAAATTACATTATAGTATGAACCATTCATAATTTAATCATTCTCTTAAGGCATAATTCTACTTCTATTTAATCATAATTGTATAATTCTATATATAAGATGTATTTTCAATGAACTGACATTGTATTATTATAATAAACTATATAATATTATAATAAACTACATTTTAAAAGAAGCTGTTCAAAAGAAATAATTAACTTAAAATCACATTCAGATGTAATACATTTTCTGGCTAACCTTATTTTTCATCTTTATTTTGAAGCAAAAGAAGTTATGTTTACCAGCAATTTTATACGTTAAATACAGTAAAATTTCTAAAAATTCAATCCATTCAAATGTAGCTGTTTTAAGTTATTTCTTAGTATTATATAGCATTAGATAATTGGTATTCTATTATTTTTGTTAACAAAAATTTTAATAAAATGTTTTAAGGCAAAATTTTTAGTCAGTAATTGAAATAATTTCTATAATTAAATCAAATATAAATACTATGTCAAGTAGCTACTTATAAGTGAGCTATGCCAGGCAGAATAAAAGTACTTTAATCTTTCTATAGATCTTGGACAACCTATAGAATCAGATAAAAATAATACATCTTTATGAGTCAAAAATGAACATGCGTGAAAATATGTTTATGATTTCAAGGGTGTTTAAGGTTTCTCAGTGTCAATTGACCAAGAAACACTGGCATTATAAAACAACCATGAGTGCTGGATTTGGTAGTACCTGGGTTTAATTTCTACTACATTCTTGACTTTTGACATTAAATATTTACATTTTTTAACATCTCAGGATTTCTGCCTGTCAATTTGAAATGATAGTAGTATCTAACATGCTTAGCATTTTAGAAGCTATGAGAATTAGTAATGATGCATGTTATGTATTTGACAAATAATAGATACTTAATACATGGTAACTTGTGAAAAATCATTAAATACAAGTAGCTTAAAAATTCAGTTGAATTAAAGTATATATTTCATGATAAATACAACATTGTAAACATGGTCTGTGAAATGACATTTTGTACTGAATAAAAATTGATGTAACTTTTTTATATTATAATGTTTATACCTTACAGTTTTTAAACATAATTTGAAAAATAATAATTAATAAAATATTTAAAATTGTTCAATGTATCATGCTTTAAAAGCAATATTGTCCCCACAAAAATGTGCAAGAATTATAGGTAAACCAGAAGTTACAATAACAAAAAAGAAAGAAACATAAGTTTCTGTATAGCCGAGTGATTCCTTCTGCTCTCAAGGTATGGGAAAAGTATTTTGTTGAGTAATAAATATCTGCTTTAATTAGAAAACTATTAAAATTAGAACCTAATATGACCTTAAAATTCTTACAGGAAATATTATATGGTAAAAATTGGTTTTCTTTCATCCAGAACATTGTCTTCCAATGAAAACAGCCAATTGCCCTCTTGATAATGAAACAGATTACCTATTTAGATATTTTAAAAAGATGTACATCATCTGTTTAAAAATCCACTATTCAAAAACTTGGAATTGTTTATATAGTATAGTTCTTTATTTATTAATAGCTATTCATATATTTTTGTTTGCAAATAGCCATACTGAGTCTTATTTTCAAAACGTCAGTTTAACACTATTTAAGACGTAACTAACCACATAATTGAAAAAAAATAGTAATAACGAGAGGTTAGTGAGTTCAGCAATTAGAAGAAAATGCCTAATTACTAAGCAAGTAAATCATCCATACAAATTGTCTTTAGAATGTAAATTTATTTTTAATTACACAATAAAAGTCAAGGATACAGATGATTGCTAGAAATGGAAACAGTCGTAATAATTATTATAATAGAGTTTAAATATATGCTTGTATATTTTTAAAATTCGTTAGTGGTTTGCTGCTCTAAATTATGCTGATTTTTATTTCTGTAGCTTTTCCTAGTGTGACTGTGTGTGTGTGTGTGTGTGTGTGTATAGGAAAATGATTTGGGTCCTTAAATGAACAAGAGTGCAGATTGATGTAACAGGCTTACCATGGTAAACTAATCATGCTCAGGTTTTAAGAAAACAAATTTGTTTATTTTTTAGTTAGTTAATTAATTAATTAATTTATAGTCATTCACTGAACATCAAAACAGTATACAAACTAAGATTTTCTGTCCAGTATACATCGACTATTATCTTAATCAAGGATATTACAATACATGTTAACATCAACAAATAACTTTCTATTTTTTGTTTCTTAAATATTTTGCTTTCCTCCCCTTGACTCCCTATCTCTCACTCTCTGCCAACTCTCCCCCTTCTCTCACACTGTCTCTGGTATGTACAGTTGTTTTTTATACTATTTTTTTGCATTTTATTGATTCACTGTAAATATTAATTTAAAGACTTTCAATAGTAAGCACAACTGCTATATACATATTTATGAATGCACGTCTGACTTTAGACATAAATCTCAGCGAGTAAAGTAAACATGCTATAAAGTAGCACCTTGTTGGGGCTATATAGTTTACTGCAGTCTTAAATAGGTATTAATAGGTATTTTTAATGCAGTTTTTAATTTCAAAAGAAAAGTTTTAGTTTGATTAGATCAAAATCAAAAAACGTTGAGAAATTTGCTTAAAACTTAAAGCCAGGAAAAAAGTTAGGATTCAGTTAAAATAGTAGGTAGGTGAACTTATCAACAGTTCAAGAGAAGACAAAAATCCCTAAATATGGAAATCTAAGAATCCAAGAAAATCAGTAATGTTTTAGTCTAAAATAAAAAAAAATTTTCACTAGTGCAGACTCACGTAATTAATCTCTCTTATATTGAATTTGTGATGTTACTGTGGTTTGATCTTTCCATTTAAACTCTGTAAGTTAACATTCAACTCTAAACTTGACCTTAGCATTAAGCTGGCCATTCTTTTTTTTTTTTTTTTTTTTTTTTTTGAGACGTTTTTGCTGTAGGGCGTGTGCGCTCACCAGACAGAGAGAGACAGAGAGACAGAAAGCTAGAAATCACCCCCCAGGCTGGCCATTCTCTTGGTTGTTTCTTATAATTTGTTTTTGTTTTGTATTGAGAGGTATTTTTGCTCTAGGGAACATGCACCCGCCAAAAAGACAGAGAGAGACCAAGAGATAGAAAGCAAGATATCACCCCCCCCCCCAGGGGAGATGGCCATGCCACAATCCTTTCTCCTTCATTCTCCCCTTGGGATCTTGGGCATGCGCGCACAGACACCTGGCATGAGTTTAAGCCATAGGGTCCGGCGACATAGCCATTATACTATCTGCTGGTCCTTGTTTCTTATAGTCTTATTTCTGTGTGTCTGACTTTAGCTTTGCTGGTATAGCACTCTCTTCAGCACTTCTTGGAGAGCTGGTCTGGTATTGCAAAATTCTTTCAGATTTTGTTTATCTGAGAATGTTTTTATCTTTTTTTCCCATATGAAATATAACCTTGCTGGTATAGTATTCTTGATTGAAATTTTTTTTCACTTAACACTTTTAATGTATTTTCCCATTCTTTCTTTGCTTGCATTGTTTCGGTTGACAGGTCCGATGTTAATCTTACTGGATTTCCTTTGAAAGTAACTTGACGTTTCTCTCTTGCCAATTTTAGTATCATGTCTCTGTCTATGGTTTTAGTCAATCTGGCTGTGTTGTGCCTTGGGGAAGATCTTCTTGGGTTGATTCCATATGGGGTCCTTTGTATTTCTTGGATCTGGATATTTGAGTGCCTCTCTAGGTTTGGAAAGTTTTCTTCCAGGATTTCATGGAATAGATTATCAAATACCTTTATTAGTTTCTTTACCTTCTGGGATACCAATGATCCATATGTTTGGGCGTTTAATGGTTTCTAGTATTACTCATATACTATTGCCATTTTCGGGTGGAGGGTTATTTTATCAGTCTTTTTGGTGAATTTTTCTAGGTCAGAGGTTCTAGCTTCTCCATCTGAGATTCAATTCTGTTTGATTCTTTTTTATGGTGTATATCTCCTTTTTCAGATCATTCAAGAACTTCCTCACCTCCTGGAACTTGCTGTCTCTTTTTCCCATAGTATTACTCATATACTATTGCCATTTTCGGGTGGAGGGTTATTTTATCAGTCTTTTTGGTGAATTTTTCTAGGTCAGAGGTTCTAGCTTCTCCATCTGAGATTCAATTCTGTTTGATTCTTTTTTATGGTGTATATCTCCTTTTTCAGATCATTCAAGAACTTCCTCACCTCCTGGAACTTGCTGTCTCTTTTTCCCATATCTTCTGGAGTTTGTTGCCTCTCTTCTCTTGCATCTCAGCTTTGCCACTATGAATATTTTAAATTATTTTTCTGACATTTCCATGAGTTCCCTTGTATTCTCTGTGGAGGAAGAGGAGTTATTCTTTTCCCTTAGAAGAGAGATATTTTCTTGGTTTCTCATATTTCTTGTGCCTCTGTGGTGGTTTCTGACCATCTGATGGATTATACATTTTTTTCCTTTTTTTTTTTTTTTTTTTTTTTTTTTTTTTGGGAATTCAATCTGAGCAATTGGAGGAATCCAGAAGGAGGTGACATGCAGTCTGTAAACAGTATTGTTTTTCTCCCTTTGCACAGTTGATTCAATGAAAATTGAGGATTAATCTGACCCTAAAAGTATTCAGATATTTGGTTACTGAACACCTAGACCTGTCTAGAAATATAGTGTATGGAGGCTGAGCTGAAAAGTGATAAAGGTAAAAAGAAAAGGAAAAAGAAAGAAAAAGAGAGAGAGAGAAAACAAAACAAAAACAATAAGAAGAGAAGAATTTTTTGTCAAAAAATGAAAGCCACTAGTAAATGGGGCCACTCAGAACTCAAATATAGATGGCTGCTGATTGGATTATTCTATGGGGGCAGAGAGAAAGGTAAGAATTAGAAAGACAAAAGAGCAGCAGAGAGCTAAGTTTAATTTTAGAAAAAGATAAAAAGTGAGAGATGGAAAGAAATAGAGAATAAGTGGGGTGCTTTAACTTGGCTCCTGGCTAGACTGGGGAGAAGTAACCTAATCACTCTCAGGTTTTAGCAGAACAATTTACTATTTAAAACTGCATACACTATCTCAACATTTATTTCCTTTCTTCAACAATTTCTTCCACTCGCAAGTGTTGATCTTACCTAAAATTTCAAAAAGTAATAAAAGATTTCACTACAGAACATCTAACTCACTTAGTGCTGCCTATTTTTTCTCTTCCTTCTCTTGTGAACAATAGGTGTCTCTTCTTCCATTTGAATTTACTTATTTAAACCAAGTGTCAATACCTTTTCTGTATCCTTCCTCAAAAACATGACCTACCTGCTATAGTTTCTATGCTGTATCCTTAATTATCTACCTACACATTGGCATCAGTCAAATAACATTTGAATATGCTCACCTTTTCAGTTAAAGTCATCATAGTCATAATCTTAATCAAAATCATAATGATATCTAACCCTTGGAAATTAAATATTATTTTCTAGGCACTCAGCTGAATCCTTTACTCATGTTTACTGATTTAATGTTCACAACAAAATTGTGAGATAGCTTTAATATTTTCTGTTATAGATTAGATAATGGCTTGTTCCCCAGTTTCATGTTTTGGAACTTGGTGTTGGAAGATGGTGAGGCCCAGTTGGCTGTGATTGGATAATGGTGAAAACATTATGGATGAAATACTCTCATGAATGGATGGGTAATCTGTCCCAAGACCGAGTGAGTTCTAGCTTTCCTGAGAAGGAGTTAGTTCTCATGAGAGATAGTTGTTATAAGAAAGATTTAAGCAGCTCACTCTCTCACTGAATGTGCTTGTATTCTCTGTGCTTCCATCAACCATATTGTAAGCAAGCATAATACCAAACCTATGCTTTCAGACTTTCTAGATTACAGAATTGTGAGCCAATAAACTATTTCTTTATAAATCATTCAGTCTCAGGTACTTGTGTTAAGCAACACAATGATGGACAATGATACCTTCACTTTGTAGATATTAAGACAGGAACAAAGAATTTAAGCAATTTTGTAAAGTCAAATAGCTAATTGGTGCTGAAGCCAGAATTTGAACCCAAAAATGTGACTCTACAATTTTTATTTATTTATTTAGTTTTCTCTAGGGTGCATGTGCTCACTGGAAAGAGAGAGAGAATGAGTAAGCAATTCCCAGGGGGAAAGGCCACACTGCAATCCCTTCTCCTTCATTCTCCTCTTGGGATTTTTGGTATATACGCACATGTGCCTGGTGTGATTTTCAAGTCACTGGGACCAGGACTTAAACTGTGCAGTTAGCCATGTAGGAATGAGCTGCCTTAAACTCCATGCCACTTGCTGGCCCTTGACTTCGTAGTCTTACTTCATGATATTACTGCCTTCATATACTGAGTCTCAGTTGATCACAAGTACCCTCTCCTTATCATCCAATGTTTCTCCTTCCCTTTCTCAACGAATTTCCTTTTCTTTTTTTCTCTTTATTTCTTCCTTCATTCCTTTATTTCTTTTTTCTTTTCTTTTATTTTTGATTTTTGCTATAGGGCACATGCACTTGCTGGAGAGACAGAGAGAGAGAGAGAGAGAGAGAGAGAGAGAGAGAGAGAGAGAAAGTGAGAAACCACCCCCACCAGAGGGGATGAATATGCCACAATCCCTTCTCCATTGCCCTCCTGGGATTTTGAGCATGCACGCATATGCACCTGATGTGAGTTTCAAGCTGCCAGGTTGGGGACTTAAACTGTGGCAGCCACCTGGGAGCCCAGTGTCTTAAACACTATGCTGCCTGATGGCCTCATCAAGCAATTTCTTGAAAGAGTGGTCTATAATCATTATCTTATTATCTACCTTTTATTAAAATGTTAAACATTTAGTTATAGCTTCCATACTTTCATTTCATTAATAATGCTCTTGCATTTCAATTACTTCCTGATTATTATAATAACTCTTAATTTGATACTTCAGCATGATTTTCTTATTTAGTATCTGAATAACACTGAACACAGTCACAGATACAAGCTGAGTCACTTCCAGCTTCAACTGTAGCAGTGGTGAATGCTCCATCCTAGGGTTTCTACATTAGGGCTGTCTGCGAAGCCTAGGGAACTCACTGAACTCCACCTAGAGCTGCCTACACAGCTGGGGTGGGAAACATCTAAGTAACACTCTTTAGGACAACACTCAAACAATGAGGGACATGAGTTTACAAATTAATAACATAGTCCCCCATCCTTCAGGGACACAATTCTATGTGTATTCTAAACAGTTTCTCAGAGGGGATCAGTAAGACTAAGCTGCATCTGCTTCTAATGGGAAGCAATTCAATAAAATGCCCTTTCTTAGATTTCATTTTGTTGCCAGTTTTATTCTTCCTATTTCCCAATCCTGCTTTTTGGAATTACTCCCTCGTAAATTATACTCACCCAAATCCTTTTCTTATGGTCTGCTTGTAGAAGAACCCAAAATTACTGTTCCAGTCTGTTCTCTTGCTAATAGTAGACATATCTAAGTCTGTAGTTTTTAAAAGTTAATTCTTTTTTTCATGAGCAAGTGAGTAACAGGCACAGAAAACAGAATAGCACCTCCAGTAGGGTCCTGACGCTACAATCTACCCTCAGCTTCAGCCAGCCCAGACCAGGGCGTAGGCACACTTGCTGTCGTCAGGGAGGTCTCTGAACAAGAACCTGAAACCTCATGTTGGTCAGGCCTGCCGAACATTATGTTTTAAAGCTGTGCCACCACTCAGCCCCCAGATTGTAGCTTTTAGAGCAATAATTTGAGTAATTTTGCAGTGATTAAAATGGTGTCATTTTTTAAAAAAATTTACGTGCCTCGCTATTACATTATATATCCTTTTGCTTATGTGTGTGTTGATGTGTGCATATGCCATTTTTTCTGAGTATGTGTAAATTATGTAAGGAAAAGATGCAAGTTTATTTATGTTGAACCTACACTGGGAAGACATAGTCGCCCTCTGTAATAAGTAGCTACTCTTAAAAATAATGCATTCCAGATATCTTTTTCAATACTCCCAACAAAATTTTAAGTTATGAGTAATATGTGATAAGATATTTATGTAAGCCCTGTATATATAAGTTCATAAAATGATTAATAGTTTGGAAAAAGCCATTGTTAAAACATCAATGATATCCTCCATTATTTTGGTCAAAATATGTCTTAGTATCGATGATAGCTTTATTTGCATTTCTAAGTTTCTCTGGCTTTCTGGACTTTATATTTATTTATTTATTTTCCTTATGATGGGTGAACTTGCCAGAGAGAGAGAGAGGGAAAGTGAGAAATCACCCTCCATGTGGCAATCCCTTCTCTTCCACTCTCATCCTGGGATCTTGGGCATGCATACATATGCACCCAGTGTGAGTTTCAAACTCCTGGGTTCAGGACTTGAAAGATGGTCAACCATGTGGAAGTCCAGCAACATAACTGCTACTCCATCTGCTGGTCCCACTATCTTTTTTTTAATACAGTTTTTTCTATTTTATTGCCCATGGATTTACAAATTATAGCAACTAACTAACTGTGCATACACACATTGCTGAAAGTAAATATCTGGAGAAGAATTAAAAGAAGACAATGAATTAATGATTCACTAGCAAATTGCCTTGGATATGCAACATATCTGAAGAAGGAAGTGCTTTTTACAATGCTTAATATTTATTCTCCTTTGGATTAATTTCCAAAAATTAATTTTAAAAAATGCCAGAGGATTCATGCATTCACTGGAGAGAGAGAGGCAGAACAAGAGAGAGAGAGAAAGAGAGAAAGCATGGCCGTGGGGAGTGGTCTGGTCCCAATCTCTTCTTTTCCACTTCTCCCTCCTTTTAAGATTTTGTTCACACACATACACACACACACATGCACATACACACACACACCTGAAGTTGACTTGTCAAGCCAGCCAGGTCTAGGACTCAAATTGCACAAATGCTATGTGGGATCCATCTGCCTTTACCACAATGCCACCAGCGCCCCTCCCCCCCAAATAAAAGCTTCTAACAAAAAATTTTCATTAATTCAGTACGAATTAAAGGCATGGTTTTCTTTAAGTCTATAACAGAAACAAGATTAAAGTAGATGTTATTACATTCTTTATCAAGTCTAATAGGATGTGGTATTTGGAAGCGATGAAGCAGCAACCACATAAATAAAATAGAATTAATTAAGACCAGTATTGATCAGATTCAATACTTAATGATTCAAATTTGCTTGTTAATCCAGTGGGGGAAGTTACATTATAAGATAATCATAATAACTCTTGTTAAATACTTACCAAAGAAGCAGGAGATATTGTTAGAAGAGGGTGCTAAGATTGGCACTGCAAAATTTTAAAAATCTAGTTTAAATTAAAAATGAATGTTTAAGTAGAACCCATATTGATGATTATTGGCGATTAATTGCAAAAGACACATACACACACTCACATAAGTAAATTTTGTATACATACAAACCAGTATATCAGTATGGATGTCTGTGTCTAAAATATAATACAAATTGAGCAATAGTTGTCTGAATTCTCATTATTTACTGGCATCGATTGGTGCTGCTTTGAATATAATAGCAATCAGCACAGCATCATAACCAGTATGGATAATGTTACAAAAGGAAAGGGGACATTTCCAGAAAAATAGTCATAGAATTTATCAAAGGAAAAAAATGCAAACTTTTTGAACTCGGAGTATATACAATTAATAATCCCTGGTGGGTCTAACTCTGAGATGTGACTGACTTTTCAGAACCATGTTATCATTGTATTTCCAAAATACATTTTCTGAAGTAGTAAGAGAACACAAATTCCAACCTAAGTAGCACAGTTTTAAAAGTCCCTTATTAAAGTTAGAACTCATTTGTCAAGACAATAAAATAAGTTTCCATGCTACACATTCTAGCAACAGTTAAGAGAAGCAGCTTGTTAAAAAATTAGGAACTTATATGGTTTCAGATATGATATAATTTTCATATTTCTTTACCTAATAAAACCCTAATAAAACTAAAATTAAAAAATAATTACACATATATATGTGCTATTTTGGAGAATAGATAAATATCACTTATCTACACACCAAAATTTACCTGGAAGTTCTTTTTTTATGGTATATTCTATGATTTATCCAGCATGGATGTATTTTGGCAACATCATGCTAAAAGTAAAAAAAGCCAGACATAAAAGATTAAATGGTGTACTATTTAATTTATTCAAATTGTAAAACAAGACAAATAAGAATGGCAGAACCAAATGATTGGTTCCCAAGACCAGGAGTAGGAACATGGCTTAACCTCAAAACAGAATGTGTAAAGTTTGGGGAATGATGGCAATGTTCTAAAACTTGGTTAAGAATGTGGTTGCTCAGGGGATGTTCAGTTAAAGTGTGTGAACTCTATTACATATAAATTAATAGGTTATACATAGTAAAACTGTAAAAAATAAAAAAGTACATCCAGTATGATTTGCAGAATGGTGCTCCTAGCTAAACACAAAGCACACAAAAATGCTGAAGTTACACATTGTCCCAGGCTTATACAGTTTAAGAGAAAGGGCTGGATAGTGATGACTGAGCCACGTGTAACATTAAATAAGTCCAATTGTCTTCTTTATTATTTTTATTAACTTCATAATTATGTACATCTTTGAGGAATTTTATGGTGATCTTATATTCACTGAGATAAGTAATAAAGGGTAAATAACTATGTCAATGCTTGGAAAGGAAAGGTCATAGATGTTAGAAAATATATTGGGTAAACAGAAGTGGACAATGAAAACTTTGAAAAGCAATAAATGCTTTTAAATTTCATGGGTGATAATAGTAATGATACAATGTATATTATAATTTCAAGTTTACAAAGAACATTTGGTCTTCTAACTACTCTGTAAGTCAAGCAGGACAGATGAGATTATTTTGTACCTTCATATAGATACTGAGAGCCACAGGCAGGAAATAACATATATGAGACCATACAGCAATTTCACTACATCACTTGTTTTTTTATATACAAGATATATACCCAGTTTTCTGTGGATTTTCTGTTTTCTAATGGTATGTTTTAAAAGGCTTCTAGATGATTTAAGTATTTAGCCCACCTTGAGGACTGCTGGTCTAGAATAAAAGGATGCAACCAGGAGTTTGTCACATGAGAAAAATATAGCATCTGAGGACTCATTGAGAAAGCTTGAAATTCTATCTTGGACCAGAAAATAATGAAAAGAAATGGATTAACTGAATATGCTCTACTACACTAGGAAGAATTGGTGAAAGTTGGCTATCAGCTACAGAGAAACAGATACTATATTAATAGAAAGCTAGACATTCATGAATGAAAACATTCTCAAATAAATGTGTACCTTGTAAAGTAGTAATATTCAAAAAAGAGCTCAAGAAAACAATGGCCAACCATAGATAAAGGAAAATGGTAGACACCAATAATCAATGACGGGGGATGTGAAGAGCACTAGAAGTCCTACAATTCCAAGATAGCTGTAAACTGTCTCTGTCTTGAATCTCATTTCTACTCTTCTGTGCATGCTAGTCGTAATTTGTGTGCTTATAACTTGTAACTTGACTCTCTTGATTATCTGTTTATTTATTTTTTATAACATGGTATTATGGAAACTACATTTAAGGGTTAGATGTTATATGGCACAGAGGATAGTAAGTAAATGTTAGTTTCCTACAGTATGACCACCTTAATGAGAAACAATATCTTACAATTACACAAACAGTGATGCCAGTGAAACGTGGCCAGTGGAGTTCAGATATGAAAGGATTAAAAATTAACATGTTTATATAAACATGTTAAAATTTTAAATGAAATGCTTCTTTGTCTCCTCAGAGACCTCAAAGTTAAGGGTCTGTGTACTCCATCAAACATTTCTTGCCACTTTAGAGCTAAATTTGTGATTCAGAATTACCTCGAACTTATCTTCATGGCTACAGTAACTAGAACATACTGAACATAATTTAAATTGTTTTTGATGACTCATGTAAATCATTATGAACAACACTCTCTATACTATACATAGTACAGTAGTTATTGCCTGGCGTATGCCATATTTATGGGTTGTTTTTCCTTAGTGTTTTCATTTAACTTCATCTTTCATCTCACAGGTTCCAAAAATGTGTAAGGTATTGGCTTCTCCACTAAATTGACCTTGCCTACTGCTGTTGGTATTTATAACTTCTTTGTGATCAGATATATTTGTTACTATAACTTTTCAAACACTTAGGGGATTTCTCTCTTTTTTAAAGAATGATTTTGCTATAGGGAGTGTGGGGTTGCTGGACAGACAGAGACAGAAAACAAGAAATCATCCCCTCAGGGGGGATGGCCACACCGCAATCCTTTCATCTCCATTCTTCTCTCAGGATCTTGGGTATGCACGCACATGCACCCAGTATGAATTTAAGCCACCAGGTCAGGGACTCAAAACACCATTGACTATGTGAGAATCCAGTGGTGTAACCATTATGCCATCTTACTGGCCCCTAGGAAATCTCTTTACACACACCACTGGCAACCTAATCTTTGTGGATTTAGCAAAGTTAGTGGGTTTTGGTAAAATCAGCTAAAGAAATGTAACGTATTCCTGAAAGTAAGAAATGCAAACATTCCATATAACTACATATTATAACAATATTTTCCTAAAATTTGGAGTTTTTCAGATGAATTATTTCTGGGTTTTTGACTGACCTACCTGAGACTATTAGAAGTCAGGCATTTGTGTGATTGGGTGCTGCTATAAATACGTAATACCATAACAAACTAGGTTGTAGATCAAACCCAAAGCTAGTGGAGGAGAAGACTATATAGATAGATGGCCTTTGATCTTAAAAATAATTATTGGAATAAGCTCCAAATATTATTTATATAGAAAAAAAGGAGATAATTTTAAGAAAGAGGATTTTCTTACCTATATCCCCAACCAGTACTATTCATTGATGAATTATATATATATATAAAGATGACACAAAGACATTTAAAATGTCTTTTGGACCATCCAAGGGATATTAACATATATTTGGTATAGAAAAAGATATTCAGAGCTGGAGGCACAAAAAAAGACAATTGTTTTTAATTCCTGCATTTCGCAGATGAAGAGAAGCAGCAGCCCAGAGTGGCATATTTATTTCTCCAAGATTAACATCTAGTTAGTAAATGTCGGAAATAAAATCAGATTTTGAATTCCTAATGCACAGTCTTTTTCATTATCCCACACCTCCCAACTATTTAGAATGTCTTGCTATACTTTAGTCTTTATTAATTCTTGCGTTGAATTTTTATATCATTGTTGACTATAATACTTAATACACCAGAACACCAGTTTTCTTTATTACTCTACATAAAGAGTCATTTAGAAAACATGCCCAGAAAGGGAGAAGTATTCCCTTCTGAAGCAACAATACGTATTCTTTCAGAGCTTGAAGAAGAAGCTGGAGCCAGGCAACACCAGAACACACTCTCTCTCCTCACCTGGATCCGTAAGTATTCTTCTCTCTACGTGGACATAATTGTTGTACATCCTTTTAGTAATTGATCTACCATTCATTCATTAATTTTATTACATTGGGGCACTGGCATGTTCTTGTTCTCTCATATGCATTTGTCTATAATGTGCTCCCCTTCATCTGAAACATTACTCAAGACGGTTTTCACTCTACATGGACTCTGGACTGAGTCTTTAACAAGTATTCTTTTCTCTGAAAGTAAAACTTACATGAATTGATTTTAGTTTGTGTGCATTTGAAACCACACAAATGAAATAAAAGGAAAAACCTGAGTAAAGTCTAATACAATATTACAACAAAAATGAGTAAACTTTTATCTTTATTATAAACAAATAAGTGTTTTATACTTGTCATGAATGTCTTATGGATTTTCTTATATTTTCTTATATTTATCATTATCATTATTTTTATTTGTATTGTTTTCTTGAGAAGACAAAAATACAGATAAAAATAATGATAATGATAAATCTATACACAATTTATGAAGAAAGCTTAGACAAATAATTATTTCCATGAAAAGTATAACTAAGGGCTTAGGTAGCACTACAGTTTCCCATTTTAGTTTCTATTTTTTATAGACATCCTTGCTAACTTATTTAACTACTGCTTGATACAGAAAAATAACCACATCTACAAGTTAATAATAGAAGACAAAAGAAAATATGGCAAATTACTGATTAATGGGCACTAGATTTCTGCTGTGGATGATGTAAAATTTCTGGACATGGGCAATGATAATAGTTGTATACTACTAAAAAAAGGGAAAAAACACAGGTAGGTATTACAGATTTATAAGGACAGATACAGAAATATATTCAAAATACATTAAGGAAAAAATTAAAAACACAAGAGAATAAGTTTGAAGTGTTAAAATCCATTTGTCTTAGGCTGTTCATGGCACTATGACACATATCTCCATTTATTTTAGTCTGCTCATGCCACTATAAAACATAACTTAGCCTGGGTCATTTATAAAAAAGAACAGAAATTGGGACCAGCAGATAGCATAATGGCTACATCCCTGGACTCTCACAGAGTCTTCAGCAGTTCAAGTCCTGGACCTGGTGGATTTAAACTCATGTCCGGCTTGTGTGTGAGCGTCTCCAATATCCCGAAAAGAGAATGGCGGAGAAGGGATTATGGCATGGCCATCTCCCCTGGAGGAGTGATTTCTAACTTTCTGTCTCTGTCTTTCTCATCTCTTCAGCAAGCATATGAGCCCTGTAGCAAACTATCTCTCTCTTTAAAAAAACAAAAATAAAAACAAACAAACAAACAAAAAACCAGAAATTTATAGAAATTTATTCCTCATAGTTCTGGAGAGTGGGAAGTACAGCGAAGTGCTAGCAGATCCATTGTCCAATGAGAGCTGCTTTCTGCTTTCATGATAGTGCCTTGCTCCTGTGCTCTCACTTGGTTGAAGGGCAATATGCTGGGCTTCTCTCAGAAACTGCGTTATAAGGTAATTAATTAATTCCATTTGCAAGGAGCAAACTCTCATGACTTAATCATTTCCCCAAGGCCCGACCTCTTAATACGCACACAATGGGGTTATGTTTCAACATAAGCTCTGGAGGGACACAAACATTCAAACGATGATATCATTATCCTCTGTGTAGTCTATGGTATCTAGTGTCTGCTGAGAAAACATCTGGAAGAAGTAGGTTCCCATCGGGACCAGCAGTTAGCATAATGGCTATGTCACGGGACTCTCACGTAATTGACCGCGGTTCAAGTCCTGGACCTGGTGGCTTAAACTCGTGCTGGGAGCGTGTGCATGTGTGCCCAAGATCCTGAGAGGAGAATGGAGGAGAAGGGATTGCAGCGTGGCCATCCTCCCTGGGGG